>NC_065598.1:24605257-24697757 GCF_024542745.1 Macaca thibetana thibetana
AGGATTTGCTACTCCAATCCTTCTTCCCCTGTGACATTATATAGAAGGAAATGGAGGAGGGATTCCTTCTTACAGGCTAATAATTCTCAATTGAATTCTAATGTATTTAATTATTCACCTAAAAGTAACATCTTGCCTGTGGACCCCATATAGCATAGCAGTATCCGTACTCTTAACAGACTTTAGGGGAAAAAAGTGAGTTGTGTTTGACTTTCAGCTCACGGTCTAGCCAATGAGGCAAAATTACAGAACCAGAGAAACCCCTCTGCACGCGCACGCATGCACACACACACACACCCCTGTACATGTATGTACAGATCCCTGAAAGTCATGAGAATCACAGCTGGAATGAGCCATTGTCTCAGATGGGTGTGTGTTCATATGCAGGTGTGTTGAAGGGGTGGTGGGAAGTAATTAACAACTGCTGTACTAATTTTTAGTGTAAACATGTACATAAGTAGTTAGAGGAGATGATAAGAGAAGATTGCATAGAAAAGGTGAGATGTAAACTAAGACTGGTAGGATCAGTAGGATATAAATAGGTGAAGTTGAGGAGGCAGGAAGACATTCTTGTCAGTCCCTTCTCTGTGCTTCTGCTTAGAAGGTAGAGGATTTGGTGCCTTCTACTCTTTCTCTACACAATCTATTTAGAAGATGCTCCAGTATTACGAAAACAGCCTTAGGAGGCTGTATGGCCTTAGAAACAGGAAATTGAAGTTGAATCTTTAGAGCAAACTATTCTATCATGTGACTGTTAGACTCCAGTTTAGTGGTGTCAGACTATGCCTTTCTTTTTGGATGGTTATAGGTTAAAGGAAAATCTTCTAGGGCAAATCTTGAAATTAAGAAAATATTGAGAGTATGCTCCATATTCTGTTCCTTGTTTGTATCCTTATGCCTTGTCCTTCCACCAGTCTTCCCTCTCCTCTTTCTTTACACTCACTGTCCTATAATGCAATGTATGTGTTCCTAAAAATTACTAAGCTATGGAAAATCACATAATGACAACCACACAGTTTATGGAAAATCAGAAAGGTTAGGGCAACACACAAAAAACTTCATCAGTGACACATGAAAAAGGATATAGGAACATAAATGAAAACAGTGACATAGTTTTACATATCTTCAGTAGCTAAGAAATATATAAATATTACGATAAATATGATACTTTACCCTGAAAAAGACCTAAAGTTTGCTTGTGAAAGTGGACTCAGAAGGATTGCAGCTGTGAGTCATGGTGACGTAGAGAATGGAAGGTTATCTGAAATTGGAAGGAAAGTTGTAACAAACACCAGATGTTGGTGAGTGTAGCACAGTGAACTGAGGTAACTGGTTGATGTTTGAGGTATTTACGTGTGTGTGTTTTATATATTCCTGTATAGCTTGGGTACAGTTTCCTGCATTCACCTAATATTTCTTTCAGACAAAATCATGCACGAGCAAACACGAAATTCATGTTATGTTCAAACTGTTCCGTGATATATCAATGGCACTGGAATAAATTTTCATATTCAAAACAAGCACTGTAGCAGAACCCACTGTACCTCGTTTTGTCTTGATGATTAACCAGCACCTTAACTGTCTCCCTGCTTTATTGTTTTCTCTTCGTTCTCATAATGTACAAAAGACACTCTTATTTTTAGAAAGACTGATTGGAACATCTGTCAACCAGGTAATTAAACTTATTGAATATTGTCTATCTCCAGGATCCTGGTCTGGGATGTGGGAAACAAAAAACATTTTGAAACAATGGGTTCTGCCTTTATACAGCTTGAATATGGGGAACTAAGCACAGACTTTTGAAGCAAAACAACAGTTCTTAAAATATAACAACATATAGAATTAATACATCAGTGCTGAAGAGATAGGGTAAAGTAGTTAGTAAGGTAAGGCTTCTTAGAATATAAAAATTTTGATCCAGATTGTAAACAAAGTTGTGAACATGGATTGGGGAAGTAGTCCCAGAAGATGAAAACCCTAGCATCAAATTCTACCAGCATTTCGGTTCCAGGTTAAGATGGAGTAAGAATAGTTCTTATTGTCTCCAATCGAAAGCAACTGTGAAACCTGGACAGCATGCATGGAGCAGTTACATGAAGACTGAAAAGTAGACAGTAGCAGGTAGGTTAAAGATGAAGATCGGACTTCTTTTTTCTTTTTCTTTTTTTTTTTTTTTAGACAGGATCTTACTCTGTCAGCAAGGCGGAGTGCAGTGGTATGATCAAGGCGCACTGTGGTCTCAATCTCCTGGGCTCCAGTGTTCCTCCTGCCTCAGCCTCCCAAGTAGCTGGGAGCACAGGCACTTGGCACCATGACTGGCTAGTTTTTTTTGTTGTTGTTTTTAGTAGAGATGAGGTCTTGCTATGTTGCCTAGGCTGATCTCAAACTCCTGAACTCAAGCACACCTCGACCTCCCAAAGTGCTACGATTACAGACTTGAGCCACTGTGCCTACCAATGACCAGATTTCAAGTACCTTTAAACCAGCAGTAAATTTGCCATTTTGTCCACTGATATTCCCCTGCCTAAATGCAACACAGCATAAAACCAAGTGTGGGCACCAAGCTATAGACAGCGAGCTCCAGGAGAAGCAAGTAGTGGCAAAGGTAACACCCAGAGAATGTAGAAATCCCCATGGCTTTCTTTTGTGTTTTTTTTTTTTTTTTCTTCATGCACTCATGCATCAGTCTTCAAGTAACCTTATGGTGGCAACAGAAGCTGCAGTGAGAGTCAGCAGCAGCCAGAACTCCAAGGAGGGGAAATCTCTTCCCTGAATCCTCTCTTTCTTTCTTCCTATCCATTGGTCCTAACTGGAGTACAGTCACAAAAATACATGACAAGTTGAATAACTAAAGACACAGCTTTCTGACTGGAGGACTGAAAACAGTAGTTACCTGCAGGGAACTAGAAGGTACCAGGAAGATGACAGAGAAAGCCTTATGGAAACTGGCCCCATAAAGTTGTTTATGAGTCGAGTGCAGTGACTCATGTCTGTAATCCCAGCACTTTGGGAGGCCAAGGCAGGAGGATCACTTGAGGTCAGGAGTTCGAGACCAGCCTGGCCAACATGGCAAAACCCTGTCTCTACTAAAAAGACAAGCATTAGCCAGCGTGCTGGCACGCACCTGTGATCCCAGCTACTTTGGATGCTGAGGCAGGAAAATCATTTGAAACCAGGAGGCAGAGGTTACAGTGAGCTGAGATCGTGCCACTGCACTCCAGCCTGGGCAACAGAGCAAGACTCTGTCTCAAAGATAAATACATAAATAAATAAATAAATAAATAAAAGTTTTTAATGAACTTCTGGGCCTATGGAAGGAAAGAAAGGGTCTAATCCTAATCAACATACCAAAGACATGGAGAACTGAAATAAAAACCAGCACCCAGAACCCAGATTGACTACCTAATAGTGCACAGAGGAGACAGATCCAAAAAATTCCGCAAAAGTTTTGACAGCTGAACTGACACACTGGCAACACAGAAAGTGGATTGGAGCTTACAGCCCAAACTTAATGAAGTCAGTTGCCTGCTAAAATGAAAATACTAACAATTTTCATAGGATTGAAAGAAGACCCTGAGACTCATACTATTTAAAATGTCCAGGATATAATTCTGTAAGATAGAACCAGGAAAATCCTATAAGAAGAACCAGGAAATTCACAGATAGCTGGAGAGGGGGGCGGGAGGAGATGGAACACGAACCAAAAGATGCCAATGCTGAAATGACAATAATATTAGAATTATATGGTAAAGACTTTAAGGCAGTTATTATCCAAATGTTCCAACAAGTAATGGTGAACACTTTTTTTTTTTTTTTTTTTTTTTTTTTGAGACAGAGTTTCGCTCTTTCACGCAGGCTGGAGTGAAGTGGTGTGATCTCCACTCATGGCAACCTCCGTTCCCTGGGCTCAAGCGATTCTCCTGCCTCAGCCTCCCGAGTAGCTGGGATTATAGGCACTCGCCACCACACCCGGCTAATTTTTGTATTTTTAGTAGAGACAGGGTTTCGCCATGTTGCCAGGCTGGTCTTGAACTCCTGACCTCAGATGATCCACCTGCCTAAGCCTCCCAAAGTGCTAGGATTACAGGCATGAGCCACTGCGCCTGGCCAACACTTTTTAAATGAATGGAAAAATAGAAAATCTCAACAAAGAAATGTAACATGTAAATTATCAGGGAAATGCAAATGAAACCACAATAAGATAACACCTTACTGCTGCCAGAATGGCCGTAATTTAAAAGTCAGAAAATAAATAGATGTTGGCATGGATGTGGTGAAAAGGGAACATTCTTACACTGCTGATGGGAATATACACTAGTATAACCTCTGTGGAAAACAGTATGGAGATTCCTTAAAGAACTAAAAGTATAATACCATTTGAACCAGCAATCCCACTGCTGGGTATCTACCCAGAGGAAAAGAAGTCATTATATGGAAGACACATGCACATGCTTGTTTATAGCACCACAATTTCCAATTGCAAAAATATGGAACCAACATAAATGCCCATGAACCAACGAGTAGATAAAGAAAATGTGGTATATATACACCATGGAATACTACTCAACCATAAAACGGAATGAAATAGTGGCCTTTGTAGCAACTTGGATGGGACTGAAGGCCATTATTCTAAGCGAAGTAACTCAGGAATGGAAAATCAAGTATCGTATGTTCTCACTTATAAGTGGGTATGTTCCCACTTAAAAGGGGGAGCTAAACTATGAGGATGCAAAGGCATAAGAATGATACAATGGACTTTGGAGACTTGGGGGGAAGGATGGAGGGGGTGAGGAATAAAAGACTATACATTGGGTACAGTTTACAATGCTTCGGTGACAGGTGCATCATAATCTCAGAAATTACCACTAAAGAACTTATCCTTGTAACCAAAAACCACCTGTACCCCCAAAAACTATTGAAATAATTTTTCTTTTTTTTAACTCACAGAGTGGTTGGAAACCCTCATAATGGTCCCCACCCTCCTGGGGGAAAAAAAAAAATAGAAGATGCAAGGAAGAGTCAAATGGATATATTAGAAACAAAAAATATAATTACCAAAGCAAAAAACTCAGTGGGCTCAATCACAGAATGGAGACGACAGGAGAAAGAGTAGATGAGCTTGAAGATAGATCAGTAGAAATTATCCAGTGTAGACCAGGCATGGTTCCTCATACCTGTAAATCCCAGCACTTTGGGAGGCCAAGCCGGACAGTTCACTTGAGGCCAGGAGTTCAAGACCAGCCTGGACAACATGGTGAAACCTCATCTCTACTAGAAATTTTTTTAAAACTTAGTTGGACGTGGTGATACTTGCTTGTCACCCAGCTACTCAGGAGGCTGAGGCACGAGAATTGTTTAAACCCAGGAGTCGGAGGTTGCAGTGAGCCAAGATCATGCCATTGCATTCCAGCCTGTTAAAGAGAATAAAAGAAATTATCCAGTATACAGAAGAGAGGGGAAAAGATTGGGAGGGGGAAAAAAGAACAGAGCATCAGGGACCTGCAGAACAATAACAAAAATCTAACACTCATGTCATTGGAATACCAAAGAAAGGACCATAGGGCCAAAAAAATTATTTTAAGAAATAATATTTGAAGCTGCCTAAGTTGGGCAGAAAACATGAATTTACAGATTTAAAAAGCTCAGAACCCCAAACAGGATAAAATAAATTTATTCCCAGGTAAACCATAATCAAATTGTTTAAAACAAAAAATTCTGAAAGCCAGAGAAAAATGACATATACAAGAAAAAATGATTTAAATGATGATATATTTCTCATCAGAAACCATGGAGGCCAGAGGAAGTGGAACATTTTGGAAGTGTTTTAACAATTATCAACACAAATTTCTATATCCAGCAAAAAATACTCTTTAGGAGTAAAAGTGAAAGAAAGACATTCTCAGATGAGTAGGATAGTTCATTGCCAGCCGACCAGCTCTGAGAATTGCTAAAGGAAGTTATTCAGAGAGAGGGGAAATGAATACTGGAGGAAACTTGGAACATCATGGATGATGGAAGAGCAACAAAAATGGGAAGTATAACAGACTATTTTTCTCCTCTTGAATTTGTTGAAATATGTTTTACAGTTGAAAACAGAAATTACAGCATTGTCTGATGAGGTTTTCAATGTACATAGATGTAATATAGAGACAACTACAGCATAAAGAGAGAGGGAAATGGGGTCTATATGTGTTTTTGCCTTCCACTTGAAGTGGTAAAATTTTAATTCTAAGTATGTACATTGACATTCTAATGTATAGACTATATAAAGAGATGTCAAAATCCAATAATAGCTAAAGTATAATAAAATTTGCAATGTTCACATAACTAAGAAGAGGGCAGGAAATGGGAAAGAGGAAGGAATAAACAGAAAATAAATAATAAAATGGTAGCCCCAAAATGATTTTTTTAAATGATGCAACTCTAAGCTGCCTTCAAGAAATTCACTTTAAAGTAGAAGAATATTGGTGCATTAAAAGTAGAAAATGGCAAAAGACATACCATGCAAACACTAATCAAAAGGAAGTTAGAGTGGATATATTAGTAGCAGAAAATTAGACTTCAGGTTAAAGAAAATGATTAGAGCTAAAGAGGAATACTACATAATGACAAAAGAGCTAAGTCACCAAGAACAACGAATAATTCTAATTGCATATGCACCTAACAACAGAGGTCCAGAATACCTGAAGCAAAAATTGGCAGAAAGGAAAGGAGAAATAGATAATCCACAATTATACTTGGCAAGTGTAACACTACTCTCTGAACATTTGATAGAAATGCTGGACATAAAATCAGGGATATAGAAGAACTGACAACTTAATCTGATTAATATTTATAAAACATGCTATCCAACAATAACACCATCCACATTCTTTTCAAGTGTACATGGAACATTCAACAAGAGACCATATTCTGGGTTATAAAACCTTAATGAATTTTTAAAAATTGAAATCACACAAATTATATTCTTGAACCATATTGGAATTAAATTTTAGAAATCAAAAGAGCAATGACAGGAAAGTCTTCAAGTACTTGGAAATTAAATAGCACACTTCTCAATAATCTGTGGGTCAAAGGAGGTATTAAGGAAAATTTGAAAATATTTTGAACTGGGTGAAAATGAAAATATCAGACAGTGAAAAACACAATATATACTGTGATGTGTACTGTAACACAAAGTAGGTCAGTTACCGATGCTCATTTATTCATCATGAATACACAAAATCAGTAAAAAACTCAAATAACAAGTTTTAAGGTATTGGTATATTCACCCAGTTGATAAAAATCAGCCAGTTAATTTGACAGATAAGTATTAAATAATCAGGCTGTTAGAATCAGATGAATAAAGGAGAAAGTAAAAGCCTGAACAAAGTAGGATGATGCAGCTAAAGCAATGCTTAGAGGAAAATTGATAGTATTAAATGTTTATATGAGGAGAAAAGAAAGATCTCAAGTAAATACCCTGAGTTTGCACCTTAAAAAATAGAAAAAGAAGAGTAAAAGCCAAAGCAAGCCGAGGGAAGGAAATGGTAAAGATGAGACCAGAAAGCAATGAAATTGAACACAGGAAAATAGAGAAAATCAATGAAACTAAAATCTGTACTTGGAAAGATCAATAAAATTGATAAGCCTCTAGCAAGACTGACAAAGATAAAAAGAAGATACAAATCAGCACTATCCAGAATTCTAGACCCCCATGGACTTCTTTTAAAAATAATAAGGGAATACTCCACATATTTGACAATTTAAACATAATGGATCAATTCCTTGAAAACCATAAACCCTAAAACTCATTCAAGATGGAACAGATAACCTCAATAGTCCAATATTATGTCTATTAAATAAATTGTATTTATAGTTAAGAAGAAAGCAAAAAAGGAGAACGTTGGAGGAATCAATACATAGCTTTAATACTTACTACAAAGCTACAGTAATCAAGACTGTGGAGCTGGCAAAATAATAGGCACGAAGACCAATAGAAGAGAATAGAGAGAATAGACTCTCACAAGTGTGGCCATTTGATTTTTGGCAAACATGCAAAAGCAATTTAATGGAGAAAGGATAGTCCTTTCAACAAGTGGTGATGGAAAGAGTAGATATCCATATGCAGAAAAAAATGAACCTTGACCTAAAGCTCATACCTGATACAAAAATTAGCTCTAAATATATCATAGGTCTAAATGTAAAACTATAAAACTTAAGAAGTAATGCATAAGAGAAAATATTTTTGCCTAACCTAGGGTTAGGCAAAGCGTTCTTAGACATGGGACTAAAATGATCCATAAAAGAAAAATGTTGATCACCTGGACTTCATCAAAATTAAAAACCTTTGATCTGCAAAAGACACTATTAAGGCAATGACCTCCACAGATTGGGAGAAAATGTTTTCAAATTACATATCTAACAAAGGTCCTGTATCCAGTGTATATAAAGAACTATCAAAACAGTAAAACAAGCAATCCAATTTAAAAATAAACAAAAGACTTGAATGGATTCTTCACCATAGGAAATATAAGGATGACAAACATGTGAAAAGATGTTTAACATCACTAGCATCAGGGAGATGCAAATTAAAACCTTGAGAAAGGCTGGGTACAATGGCTCACATCTGTAACCCCAACACTTTAGGAGGTTGAGGCTGCAGTGAGCAGTGACTGTGCCACTGCACTCCAGCCTGGGTGACAGAATGAGACCCTGCCTCAAAAATTAAAAAATAAATAATAATAAAACTGTGAACAAGATATGGTTCCACACCTATTAGAATGGCTAAAATACAAAATACTGACAATACCAAAAGCTGGTGAGGATGCAAAACAACAGGCACCCTCATACGTTGCTGGTGGGAATGTAAAGTGGTATCACCACCCCAGAAAAGGTTAACACTTGCTTATAAAGAGTAATAATAAACACTTAACATATGACCCAGCAGTCCTGCTCCTGTGTATTTACCCTAGAGAAGTATAAACTTATGTTCATACAAATACCTGAATTCATACATGAATGTTTATAGTAGCTGAATTCGTAAGAGCCTGAAACTGGAAACAACTATAAAGAAACTGTGGTACTTACCCTGGAATATTGCTCAGCAACATAAAGGAAGGTACTACTGATACACCCAACAACTTGGATGAATAGCAGAGGCATTATGCTGAGTGAAAGAAGCCAAGACTCAAGGCTACATTCTGTATGATTCCATTTCTTGAAAATAAACTATAATGATGTAGAGAACAGAAGAGTGGTTGTCATGGGTTAGAGAATGGTGTGACTGCAAAGGGGCAGCATGAGGGGTTGTTTGAAGCATGGTGGGACTATTCTTCAGCCTGATTGTGGTGTGTTACGTGTGTTTAAAAAGTCATGGCAAGGCCAGGTGCGGTGGCTCACGCCTGTAATCCCAGCACTTTGGGAGGCCGAGGTGGGCAGATCACCTGAGGTCAAGAGTTCAAGACCAGCCTGGCCAACATGGTGAAACCCCGTCTCTACTAAAAAACATTAAAAATTAGCTGGGCATGGCGGCGGGCACTTGTAATCCCAGCTATTCGGGAGGCTGAGGCAGGAGAATCACTTACACCCACCCAGGAGGCGGAGGTTGCAGTGAGCTGAGATCGCGCCGTTGCACTCCAGCCTGGGCAACAAGAGCAAAACTCTGTCTCAAAAAAAAAAAAAGAACAGTTATGGTAAGCCGGGCGTGGTGGCTCACACCTGTTATCTCAACATTTTGGGAGGCCGAGGCAGGCGGATTACCCAAGGTCAGGAGTTCGAGACCAGCCTGGGAGGCTGAGGCAGGAGAATCACTTGAACCCAGGAGGCAGAGGTTGCAGTGAGCCAAGATCGCACCATTGCACTCCAGCCTGGGTGACAAGAGTGAAACTCCATCTCAAAAAATAATAATATTTTTTAAAAAGTCATGGTACTGAGCCAGGCACACTAGCATGTGCCTTTAATCTCAGCTACTCGTGAGGCTGAGGCGGGAAGATCGCTTGAGACTAGCCTGGGCAACATAGTGAGACCCTGTCTCAAAAAAAAAAAAAAATTGTAGAACTGTACCCCACCAGTTTTACTATGCAATAATTTTTAAAGTAAGATTTTTTTAATAGAATTTCTGTGGCCTGATAAGATATAATTCTGTTTCAAGAACTTCTGTGAATGTCCAACATTCAGATCATCAGAAGGTAATTCCCAAAACTGCCACACTGAAGACAAGGCACACCTAAATAAATGTCACTGGGAGCCCCTACTAAACTTTTTGGCCGGGAATCCATACCAAGGAACAAGTATCCAACTATGAGAAAGGAACAAAACATTCATATTCTCTTTGCTAAAGCACATTTGTGAAAGTAAAACATCTCCCCCGCCACCCTCTGCAGAAAAAAAAAAAAAAAGGAAAGTCATTCCTAAAAATTGATAGAATAGATTTGGACATCAGAGTGTCAGGCCACTCATGCAAGTTCTAGCCCTTCAAATAAGAATGTAAAGCCTTAAAAACACGACAGCATTTTGAATAGGAAAATCTGGATTTGTGAAGCAGAGTGTGTTTTGACAACAGTAGTTCCACATTCTTTTATGCAACATAGACATCGATTTGTTTAAAGTTATCATTATTGGCCGGGCGCGGTGGCTCAAGCTTGTAATCCCAGCACTTTGGGAGGCCCAGACGGGCGAATCACGAGGTCAGGAGATCGAGACCATCCTGGCTAACACGGTGAAACCCCGTCTCTACTAAAAAAATACAAAAAACTAGCCGGGCGAGGCGGCAGGCACCTATAGTCCCAGCTACTTGGGAGGCTGAGGCAGGAGAATGGCCTGAACCCGGGAGGCGGAGCTTGCAGTGAGCTGAGATCCGGCCACTGCACTCCAGCCTGGGCGACAGAGCGAGACTCCGTCTCAAAAAAAAATAATAAATAAATAAATAAATAAAGTTATCATTATTTTATTTATCCAGGGGGAGCATAGATAGCATCATAGGGAAAAACAGACTCTATCCTGATTTGTTTTCTCTTTATTTCACTACAGCCAGCATTCTGGAACCCCTTTCAACCATCCCTTCCTATGGGTTAAGGGAGATGATTTAAAAACAAACAGACCACACAAAAAAAGAGCACAGTTTCTAAATTTTGTAATAATAATTGAAAATGTAAATTAGTTTCAATCAAGTTCCTTTTGTTCTCCTGGTTTAAAATTACTGGTTAAGGTTATTTTGCATTTACAAATGTTAAACAGTATATGTGAGCAAGGTGAAATAGATTACAGTGGAGTCATTGGCAGGTGGGACCTCCTACAGGCCTGCAGATGACTGAAGGCTCAAACTGCCTCCAATGGCTTCTGCTTAAGCCCCACCCACCTATTACAATTCTGAAGGGGAACAATATTCCAATAAAGATATTTTCTTTCCTATTATTTTATTTTATAATGGCTGTGATTGTATACCATTTCATATTAGGCTTAGCAAATTCACATACTCATCTTCACTTGATGATATATCAATTTTCTTCACAAAATTAACTGGCCTATGTTGAAGAGCCTAAAGCTCTAGTTCCTAAATTCTTGATACACTTTGTGGAATTTTTTACTAGCATTAAAAAGTGTTTGAAGCTGCATTCTGTGGATGAGGCCCCAGGCCCTATCTAAAAACATTCCTGGAGTATTTCTATTTTTATTTGTTTTATATATGAGGTTGCTCTATAAAAGTTTATCTAAAAAAAGGGGTTATATTACTAAGAAAATATTGTGAACACCACTCACCGGCACAAATGAAATTCACAGATAATTAGAACTTCAGTTTTTAACCAGTCATCCCCACTTCCCATCCCTCTAAACTTTGAGTGTTGCTAACAGCAAAATTTGGCTGATTTCATGCTTTATTTGTCAACATTGGAATAGTGTTTATTGAATACCTTCTATGGGTCAGTACCATATTTCAGGGGATGTATTACTTTATCTTACTTTGCCTTTGGAAAAACTGCTGAGAAGTGAAGTGGCTAAGGCAGAAAAGGGGAAGAATGAGGACATGGATTATCTGTCTCAGAGTAATTGAGTGCCACGGTGTGTACTGACTAATGTGCCAGACCTTCAAATGAGATAAATGGGCAGTAAAAAATGATTTCAGAGAAACAGACCTGCTAGAGCTCAAATTGAGGCACTTCTGTTATAGTCATAGAAAATTACGGGACAATTAGAGCCAAGAGGATTGCAGAAGAAACAAAACACTTTAATGTTAATACAGACTGCCAAGGAATCAGATAAGATACTGGCATAACAGGCTTGGGAGTTGAAGAATTCCTATGTTGTTGATCCTTGAACCTTCTGTTCAAATCCCAGATAGAGGGCGATAGATAGGTAAGACAGAAAATTTACAGTGGAATGGCATCTGAATATGTTGAGGCTGGAATGAGGCCTATCACAAGCACCTGAGAAATTATTTTTTTTTTTTTGAAACGGAGTCTCGCTGTGTCGCTCAGGCTGGAGTGCGGTGGCACGATCTTGGTTCACTGCAACCTCCGCCTCCAGGTTCAAGTGATTCTCCTGCCTCAGCCTCCAAGTAGCTGAGATTACAGATTTGTACTACTACACCCGGCTAATTTTTGTATTATTAGTAGACAAGGTGTCACCATGTTGGCCAGGCTGGTCTCGAACTCCTGACCTCAGGTGATCCACCTGCCTCAGCCTCCCAAAGTGCTGGGATTACAGGCATGAGCCACCACGCCTGGCCACTGAGAACAATTTTTAAAAGAGGACAGAGAACATCAATGGGATATATTATCACAGGACTTCCCATGCTTTGAGACCTAGACTGGGAGGATGTATAGCATGGGCAGGTTTTTTGTTTTGTTTTTCTGATTTTTCCAAACAATTTTTTGAGTTGCAAAAGCTTAAGATAAAAATTACAGGAACTGAGTGTTTCCTTTCTTTAGGTGAAAGTAGTGAGAGAGAACACATTCATGGCTATGCATTTTATTCCAAGGAAGATGCATTAGCCAATTTGTTTTTTGTATTTTTTAAATACTTCTCTGTAGAATAGTTTTGTTTTCTATTGCATGTAGAAAGCAGCCTAGGTAAGCTTTCAATGGGAAAGACCAGATCTTGTATACAAGCAAACCTAGTTTCTAATTAAACAAGTTTCTAACACTAATTTCTAACATGAAAAGGCAGGCTGGACATGGTGGATCACTTGAAGTCAGGAGTTCGAGACCAGCCTGGCCAACATGGTGAAACCCCGTCTCTACTAAAAATGGAAAAATTAGCTGGACATGGTGGTTCATGCCTGTAATCCCAGCTACTCGGGAAGCTGAGGCAGGAGAATTGCTTGAACCTAGGAGGTGAAGGTTGCAGTGAGCTGAGATTTCGCCACTGCACTCCAGCCTGGGTGACAGAGTGAGAGTCCATCTGAAAAGAAAAAAAAAAAAGGCAAAAAGCAGCCAAGTCATTTTTTTTGTTGGCTCTATTTTTGCAGTGCCATTATCGTCCTGGCAAATTGGAAGAATTTAGACAAGGAATTAGTGAATTACACATGCATGTATGTTAATACCCTTTATTTTATTACTTTTTCTTTGGTTTTTGAAATTTAATTTGCTGATATTTGAAACTATACCTACAATTACTTGCTACTGAATAACTACTTATTCACAGTATCATGGAGGAAAGTCACAAGACCTCTACCATGATTCAGTAACTAAATTATGTTAATAGCTATCCGAAATTTCCTAAAGAAAGTCCAAACCAATGGACTCCACTAAATGATCTCTTAGAGAATTACTGCTTATCTCTCATTATGATGGCTAGTTAAGATAGAGAGTCTGTGTCCTCAGAGCCTAGCAGCCATATTTAGGGGTGAGCTGTATGAATGTATTTCATTGACTGAGCTGGCTAGAACAGGATAATGGCCAAATGTAGTCTGACCAGTAGAACTGAACATTGACAAGAATTAAGTCTGAATGAAATAGGAGGACATAGTTAATGTGAATTGAGGGCTTACCATGTGCCAGATAGTAGACTTTTGCCAAACACTTTATATGTATTGTCTTACTTAATCCTTACAACATTCTGATGGGTATTTTACAGCTGGGTAAACCAAGGCTTCGAGAGGTTAAATGACCAGAATTTGAAGCAGTCTGTCCAACTCTAGAAGCCACACAATTAACTACTATTTTATATCTGTTGTTATCATTATATTATCAGTATGCCTGTTATCATTAATGTGAGACCAAATGATACCAAAAAGCAGAGTTTGAGGATAGTGAGCAAAGCGCTCTCCAAAATCTGCCTCTACACTTTCCGTTAAAGAATAACTGATACACACCCCACCCACCACCACCAAAACAAAAAACAAAAAAAAAGCACACCACTTGTTGAATATTCCTAAGCATCATTTTTGAAAATTTTATTGTTACATATGTGAGTCTATGCTGTTCTATGAAACTATTAGTCACTAAAACTACATTCGTGGCTACATTTGTTTCATAGTAGCTTATAAAGGGATATAACCTCATTATAGACTGACAAACAGTCTAGAACAAAGCAAAGACAGTAGAGATACATTAAAGGTTTGTTGTAGCCAAATTTAACCCCCCCCCCAAAAGATTTAAAGCAAACATATACCAGCTACTATGTTTCAGGCACTGTTCCAAGCATTTTCTCTATTTAAACTCATTTAATGTGCACCATAATCCTATGAGGCACTGTTGTTATTCCTGTTTTACAGATGAGGAAACAGTGGTTAGATGCTGTCTTTATCTACTTCACATTACTGTTAATATGAAAGAATACCTGAGTCTGAGTGATTTGTAAAGAAAAGAGGTTTATTTCACTCGTGATTCTGATGTCTGGAGAACTTCAAGACAAGATTGGACATTTGTATCAGATGAGGGCCTCGGGTTGCTTCCCCTCTTGGGGGAAGGTGAAGGAGAGCTGGCTGTGTAGAGATCACATGGTGAGAGAAGTGAGAGAGAGAGGAGGGGAGGTGTGAGGCTCTTTTTAACAACCAGATCTAAAGGGAATTAATAGAGTAAGAACTCACTTAGCCACTCTTCCCCTTAGGGCAGTAATCTATTCATGAGAGATCTACTGCCATGATCAAAACGCCTCCCATTAGGTCCCTCCTCCAACACTGGGGATCAAATTTCAACATGAGATTTGGAGGAGACAGACATCCAAATTATAGCAGATATCTTGCCCAAGACCACACATTTAATTAATTAAGAAGTAGAACTAGGATTTGAACACAGTCTGGTTCCAGAGTGTGTGCTCTTAACCACCACACTATACTTGTCTCATTTTGTATTTTTACATGTAGTAGTTTAAAATACCTTGACTTTACTTAGCACCTTTCTTCTAAAGAACTTATTCTGCTAGCCTCCTGATTCTCTCTATGCCAGATTAAGTTCTTACAAGTGTCTGTTTATCTCAGGAAACTTCCCAAAGACAAATATTCATAGCTAATAAATAGTTACAGTACTCACTGCCATTTACTTAGCGCTAATTTTATGCCAGATACTCTACTGTTTCCTATACATTATCTCATTCAATCTTCTTGACCGTGTCTTGAGGTCATGTCTCCCCTTCCCCTGCCCCCCCCACCTCCCCGCCATTTACAAATGAGAGGTTACTTGGCCCCTCTGAGCCTCAGTTTTTTCATTTGTAAAACTGAGAAAGCCTCTTGATGTTTTGTTAGGAATTTCTAAAGCCAAATGAACACTTATTCAAGTATATACATAGACTGTGGAACATAAATTTTACTTCTAGGAACTCAAATTTTGACGTTTTTCTTTTTTATAATTTCAATTTTTATTTTAAGTTCTGGGGTACATGTACAGGATGTGCAAGTTTGTTACATAGGTGAATGTGTGCCATGGTGGTTTGCTGCACCTATCAACCTAGGTATTAAGCCCAACACGCATTACTATTTTCCTAATGCTCTCCCTCCCCAATTTTTTTAAATTTTATTTATTTATTTATTTTTTGAGACAGAGTCTCACTCTGTCGCCTGGGCTGGAGTACAGTGTCACGATCTCAGCTCACTACAATCTCCACCTCCCAGATTCAACCGATTCTCCTGCCTCAGCCTCCCAAGTAGCTGGAACTACAGGTGTGTGCCAGCACGCCCGGCTAATTTTTGTATTTTTAGTAGAGATGGGGTTTCACTGTGTTGGCCGAGATGGTCTCAGATGCCTGACCTCAGATGATCCTCCCACCTTGGCCTCCCAAAGTGCTGGGATTACAGGCACGAACCACTGAGCCCGGCCATCTCCCCCACAAATTTTGACATCTTTTTAATCAAAGGTGCCATTTCTAAAGGTGCTTCTTGGAATGAAGAACAAGAATTATGAAATTAAGTCGACACAGTTAGATGTTGGGTCCCTAGCACAACAATGGTACACATTGGAAAACTTGTCTATTTGGCTTGGTCAGTTTCTCATTGCAGCCTTTGCCTCTAGCCCCCAGGCCCGTGGCCTTTTTTATGGCCCTGTGCTTCAGCCACTTTGACCTATATAGTGAACTATACCCTGAATGTGACATCATTGTAACCTGTGTGAGGGAGGTACCAGGTGCATATGAATGGACTGTCTCTGGCAAGTATGTCAGGTTGAAAACTGGCCACAAAAGAACTGATTAACACAGAATGACATAGTTGAAAATGCATCAATGAAAAGTGGCATAATAAAAAGATCAAGGGGCTTGGACACTGAAAACCTGGCATCAAGTGTTAGCTCTGCCACTTACTGGCTGCTTGACCTAAGGCAAGCCCAGTAACCTCTTTGAGTCTCAACTTTCTTATCTGTAAAATGAGAATAATCAGAATAGGTAGCTCACATATTGAGGATCAAATGGGAGAAACTATAATGCAAAGGAGAGTGCTCTGAAAACTAGAAAGTGTCAAATTGACATTAATCTATCGTGCTAAACTTCATTAAGCCCCTCCTTTAGCATATTGTGATTTAATCCATATATAGCATGCATATATGGACTTTATTTTATCTTGCTCAATCCTAGACCAGCATTTCATGCCAAGAAGTGAGATGATGTTTGGAAATAAAAATATGCAGCCTTCTCGATTCTAGCTATGAATAATCATTCTAATTTTGACTACCAGTTTTTCTAAGAGGTTTCAAACAAACCATAGCTACCCCATTTACTGACCAGATCTAGTATTATAAACAGACGACTTCACTTTGATGAACTTTGTAAAATAAAGCAAATAATCCCAGTTTCTCCTGACCTCACAGAGTTGTTTTGAGGATCAAATGCTTTGAAAAATATCACATGCTATGCAAGTGCAAGGGTTGTGAATTTTTTTTTTATTGTTTAGCAGAGTAATTCATTTAGTTATTGAACAAGCATTTTGATAAAAATATTGTCAGGAATAAAAAAATGAATAGGACCATCAAATACCTCTCAGTGTAGCATCGGAACTTAAACAAACAAATTATTCTGTTAGAAAATGAAAGGTGATATATGCCGTTAAAAATTATAGAAAGACAGTGGTTGACGTGAAGAGTGGGGTGTATAAATGGAAATATCCACATTTAACTGTGTCACAGTATTGGAGAAGATGTACCCACACCAGACTGTAAGCTTCTGCAATCTTTCAAAGTTTTTCTCTTGTCCCCTGATGTAGCCCTAGCAGCTAGAACAGTGCCTTGGCAAGTAGTAGATTCTCAGTATGTTAGATGAATGAATAGTTGTCTTTCTGATGAGTACGGGTGGCTCATGCTATGAGAGTAGGCTAACTTTAACTTATCCTACGTTTTCATATGAAGCGGAACTTCTTCTGAGAAGTCACCTAACCCAGAAAGCACTTTAACATTCAGACCAAATTAAAAGGTTAAGTTTTCATCCTGATGTTACTCCAATGTATTTATAGTAGCCATGTATATTTATTTTAGTCACTGTTGATATTTGTTTATCACAGCACCAAGGGACCAGTTATTAAGATATTCGAAAGCTGACCAAACATTCCAGATGTCAGTTTTGCCTTTTTTTTTTTTTTTTTTTTTTTTTTTTTGTGGATGGAGGTGGAATGGGAAATTAATAGAGAATTTTTATTTTAATAAGATAATGTGCCAGGGAAGAGGGACAAGTGGCTTTTTTTGGCCAATAAGAAGACAAAGTCACGTTGCAGTTTTTCATCCAGTTTAGATCTGAAAAGAAATCCTAGAAATTACTGAATCCAAGAAAACCCCCGCTTTTTTTGAGACAGGATCTCTTTGTGTCACCCACATTGGAGTACAGTGGCATGAACATAGCTCACTGCAGCTTCGAATTCCTGGACTCAAGGAAGTCCTCCTGCCTCAGCCTCCCAAGTAGCTGGGACTACAGACATGCACTATCATACCCAACTAGTTTATTTTTATTTTTTTGTAGAGAGAGAGTCTCGCTATGTAGCCCAGGCTGGTCCCAAACTCTTGGCCTCAAACGACCTCGCACGTCAGCCTCCCAAAGCCCTACAATTACAGGCGTGAGCCACTGTTCCTGGCCCCATTTTTTCCAAATAAGATTTCATGCAGAATTCCCATCTATAAAACAGAAAAATATTTTTTCAATATAGGTGTCTGTTTTCACTTTGTTTTTTACAAGTCTGTCAGTGAGAACACCAGTTAATATATTGGGGTCTTAAAGGTCTTAAAAGTTGGTATGTAGTACATGTGAGTGAACCTTTAAAATTTTTTAATGAATATATACTTTAATAAATGAAGAAGCCCCTGAGGCCCACAAATAGTACATATTTGAACAACACTAATCTAGCCCTACCCATTCATACCATAGATAGGGAGTTCGAAGCTAATCTATAGAACCTCATTCTACCACTACATTTTACTTCGTGATGTGGTACTATTAATAAATCTGAACTTGGCCGACTGTCTCAGCACTTCGAGGTTTTAAGGGTGTCTCCAGCTTAAGCATCCATAAACATTTCTAGACCATCTTAAAGTTCCAGTGGAATCCAAGGGTATGACTTACAAACCTTGATTTTTATGTTATTGTTTCTTCTGGTTTGAAATTTATATTTAAATTTTCATTGAGGTATTGATGCATGCTTACATGTAAGAGAGGACAAATTCAATCTTTTTTTGACATTAGGTTAACCTAGAAATAATGACATTAAGCAAACCTTTTGTAGGGAGGGCAGTAAATTCAAGATAGAGTCCTAGAATTGTCCTCAGTCCCAGTGAGGACCCCATGGCCAATATTTGGCTATTTCAACATCTGCAGTGTTGAAGCCAGCCGTGTCTCCTCAGATGGAAATTGCCATGTGCAGAACGACTTGATAGAAAATGGTGTACATTCTATATAATCTTCTAACAGCAGAATGCGACCAGTGGCACTTCCCCTAAAAAAAATAAATTACCCGAAATTTGCAGCACATTCATATTCAATTTCATCACAGCAGATGCTCATTAGTATGTTGTTATTAATTGGTATTCACTTTAGGTTTTGTTTAAAATGAAGATAATAATTAGGTTTTAATTACTGCATCATTCGTGGGGGGGTTGTCTGTGGGGAGAGGGAAAGAGTGAAATGCCTCTTAAAGCACTGAAATATTTCCTGATGCTTATTCAGCAACGTGTGTTGCCAAAGACTTTGAAAAATAACTTCATCTTTACAAAAAAAAAGGATTCTGAAATGAAGAAATTACTGTGTGTTTTTTAAGCCCATCGTTATCAAGAACTTGCCGTAAATTGTCTACTTGATGGACATACTGAATCAGATGATAATGTGCACCACCATTCTTTCTAATCAAATTACCAAAAAGACTTCTTGGAAAAGTAACCCTCACAAGCGGCTGATTAATGAAGTGGTGGCAATGTTTTGTATTAGAACTAATTGAAGTAATCCAAATAAGTTATTTCTGTAGCCTATGGAAATAATTTCCTTTGCAAAGAAGTACAGTGGAGTTGGCAAACCAGTATTTTATTTTTTCACCCTCTGTTGTTCCACATTTGCAAAATAGCTAAGTTAACATAGATATTGCAAATAAAATGGCGAGAAAACTAAGTAATTGAGTGGCAGGGAAAACAAGAAAGTTTATTTCAACCTTTTCATAATCGAGATAAATAATTTACATAAAGCCTAAAGGTATATGGAAATTGAGCAATACTGGAATTCAAAGGCGTATCTTTAGTAAAATGCTGTAGAAATAGCAGTTTTGAATGCATTCATTTAAAAGAGACATTCATGTTCAAGAATTTAGACATGTTCCTTAGACAAAACTTTCTGGAGAACCTATGGCTGGCATGGCATTGTGTTGGATGCACAAATCAAACCCTCTAGAAGCTTATAGTCTAATTGGGAAACGTATAGGATCTATCACATATCCACTGTGTACTTGGTAGCAGTCATGGTGCTAGGTGCTTTTTGTATGGTATCTTGTTATTTTAACAACATTCCCAAGATACGTTAGTCTTGTTTTACAGATGGAGAAATCGAGGTGTGAATATGTTAAACAGTTTGTCAAAGGTCACCCAAGCCTTTAGTGGTAGAGCTAAATTTCAAGCCAGATTCAGTCTGACCCCAAAGCCTATGGTCTTTCTGCTATTCCAGTCTTCCATGGGGAGATACACATAGGACACATCAGAAATCAATTCAAAGGGCTAGTGTTGTATCATTAAGCAATATGTCGAGGCTAAATGAGAGGTGTGAGACAGATTTTCTGAATCTCTTCCACAAATATTCGTTGAGGGCTGGGTACATGCCAGGCTGTGTCCTAGGTACTAGCATTGCAGAGGGGAATACCTGTAGTCTCTGCCCATAGCAGCTCACATCCTAGGAGGCTCAAGGGGTGATAAAACCAGTGAGGACTACTTGGGGTGGGAGCTCTGGGTCAGAGGGTGTAGTGAGCCATGTGGACACAGGAGAGAGGTGGAAAGTAAACAGACAGAATTATAGAGGGACAAAAGGCTTCATGAAGATGATGATGACTGTGGGGTCTGATGAGGTGGATAGGAACTGACTGAATCTTTAATCAAGACCAGAATGATAGACCTGAATGGGGTGGAATTGCTTGAGCAAGGGTGCGGAGGAAGGAAGGATACATTTCCTGACTGTAGCAGGGGATGGTGATAAGGGTGGCGTGGGTATATGGCCAGGCTGGCAGTTGAGGGGCATATAGAAAACTTGTGAGAGTGAACCTGAAGGGTTGGAACTTCATCCTGTGTGTGATGAGGGTGCTAGTAGGGATTTTTCAGCAAAGACTATCCTAAGCTGGTTTTTCATTTCTAGACATGTACCTCATGATCTCTGTCAGTGCTAGTGAGGTTTAGAGCTCTGAATCTGCTATATGGTATGATACCTAGATTTAACTGTATCTTCACCATTTGCAAAGTAATGCGGTTTAATACACCTTCATTATATTTTACAGTTATAGTGAGTGCTGGATTATCTATGCTTCTACTAGAACAGTGGTGTTTACTTTGGGGGTACGTTTTGGGTTTTTTGGCAGCTGATTTTCCTTCATTATTTGATATTTTTCAGGCTTCACCAAAATGAATTTTACATCAATGAGAATGTACCAGTTGATGATGCAAGGAGGCAGGCCTTGCATTGCATGTTCTGGGTTGTATGAGGGTGATAACTTGAGATTAAGATTTTGCTGTGGATAATCTCTAAGGTCATGAGTCCAACTCTTCATACCTCAAGGAATTTAAGTCAGGGGCAAGTTGTGTTAAGAGATGACCTTAGCCAATTTCTGCTGTCCCTACAAATGAGAGAGAAAAGACTGGTTATGTTCCCATGCAAATATCTTAGAAATATAAAGTAAAAGACTGTATTGTCAAACCAGTTCAAAAGAAAGTCGGTTGAAATCGATACCTCAGAAAACAGTTTGGCAGTACCTACTAAAGCTGAACATTTGCGTGCCCTATGACTCAACATTTCCCCTCCTCCAAACTGTAATCAACAGAAAAGGATACATATTAATATGTGCTTCAAAGACATGTACAGGAGTATTCACAGTAGCATCATTCCTTTTGTTTGTTTGTTTGTTTGTTTGTTTTGAGATGGAGTCTTGCTCTGTTGCCCCGGCTGGAGTGCAGTGGCGCGAGTGATCTCAGCTCCCTACAATGTCCGCCTCCTGGGTTCAAGCCGTCCTGCTGCCTCAGCCTCCAGAGTAGCTGGGACTCACAACAAGGAGAAGAAATGAGTGACTGCTACACAGAACAACATAGATGAATCTCACCAACACAATGTTGAGAAAAAGAAGGCTGGGTGTGGTGACTCAGGAGTTCGAGACCAGCCTGGGCAGCATAGCAAGACCTCATCTCTACTAAAAGTTTTTTTTAAAAAATTAGCTGGGTGTGGTGGCATGCCTGTGGTGCCAGCTACATGGGAGGCTTAAGTGAGAAGATTGCTTGAGCCCAGGAGTTCAAGGCTGCAATGAGCTATGATTGCGCCACTGCACTCCAGCATGGCCAACAGAGTGAGACCCTGTCTCGCAATAAATAAAAATAAAAAAGAGAGAAAGAAACCCAATAGAAAAGAACACAAACGGCCAGACGCGGTGGCTCACACCTGTAATCCCAGCACTTTGGGAGGCTGAGGCGGGCGGATCACCTGAGGTCAGGGGTTCAAGATCAGCCTGGCCAACATGGTGAAACCCCGTCTCTACTTAAAAAAAAAAAAAAATACAAAAAATTAGCTGGGCATGGTGGCGGGCGCCTGTAGTCCCAGCTACTCAGGAGGCTGAGGCAGGAGAATGGCATGAACCTGGGAGGTGGAGCTTGCAGTGAGCCGAGATCGCACCACTGCACTCCAGCCTGGGCGACAGAGCGAGACTCTGTCTCAAAAGAAAGAAAGAAAGAAAGAAAAGAACACAAACTGTATGATTGCATACACATAAAGTTTTAAAGGCAAATCTATTGTTGGCTTTGAGGGGAAGATGGGGAATAGGGGAACAAGGGGGCCTCTGGGGTGCTGGTAATGTTTCTTGCTCTGCATACTGATCACAGAGATGTGTTCATTTTGTGCATCAAGCCATACACCTAGTATTTGTGTACTTCTTGTGTTTTTATTATAATTCAGTAAAAATTTAGGACCAAAAAAATGCAAGTCAGCTTTAACACTGCCCTGTATTTTATGTAACAGAAAATATATCCTGGCCGGGCGCGGTGGCTCAAGCCTGTAATCCCAGCACTTTGGGAGGCCGAGATGGGCGGATCCCGAGGTCAGGAGATCGAGACCATGCTGGCTAACACGGTGAAACCCCGTCTCTACTAAAAAATACAAAAAATTAGCCGGGCGAGGTGGCGGGCGCCTGTAGTCCCAGCTACTCGGGAGGCTGAGGCAGGAGAATGGCGTGAACCCGGGAGGCGGAGCTTGCAGTGAGCTGAGATCCGGCCACTGCACTCCAGCCTGGGCGACAGAGCGAAACTCCATCTCAAAAAAAAAAAAAAAAAAAAAAAAAAAAAAAAAAAAAAAAGAAAATATATCCTATCCTAATCTTGAAATAACTTGCTTAAACAAGCAAGCATCTTCCTCAGAAATGATTCTCATGAAAACTTCTCAGCCTATTTGGATAGCATAAATTCCTTGATCTTGAGCCAAATCAGAAGGATCAGAGTCTATGGTTCTAAAAGTATCCCCAATGCAGGTAGTGTGTAGCACAGCAGTTCTCATCTCAGGCTGCCCACTAGAACTACCTGGCAGCCCTTTAAAATGCTCATATCCAGCGCTCCACTCTATATTCTCATTTGGTTGTTCTGGGGCTGAGGTCTGATCATCAGTACTTTTTTTTTTTTTTTTTTTTGAAAGGGAGCCTCACTCTTTTGCCCAGGCTGGAGTGCCGTGTCGTGATCTCGGCTCACTGCAACCTCTGCCTCCCAGGTTCAAGTGATTCTCCCGCCTCAGCATCCCAAATAGCTGAGACTACAGCCATACGCTACCACACCCAGCTAATTTTTGTATTTTTTTTAGTAGAGATGGGGTTTCACCATATTGGCCAGGCTGGTCTCGAACTCCTGACCTCAAGTGATCTGTCCTTCTTTGCCTCCCAAAGTGCTGGGATTACAGGTGTGAGCCACCACACCTGGCTATCAGCACTTCTTTTAGCCAGAAAGGTGGCTCTGGTTTTCAGCCAGGTAAGGTACCATTGATATAGAGCCTCATCAGAAATCTCAGGAGAGAGACTGGATAATACTGGTAAATGGATTCAGGACTATGTTTTGGTCATGAAGTACTTTGGCTTGGAGAAAGAATGAAGTTTGTATTGTTTCTAATATAATCTGATTACAGGATTCAAAACGGACACATATGTAACAGTGGTATTAAAACATTTTCCTTTTCCCTTCATTTCTTTGACAATATTTGCCAAGTCCCCCCATGTGCCAAGTATCAAAACAGAGTTCTTTCCTTGCCCCTGTGTGTACATGGACCTGTGAGTGCACCCATGGCCCACCCTTATTACTCTGGTAACACTCCAAGTAACTAACTTGAATGCAGAGCGTGATACATACAGTAGCTATTTCAGCTCAGTATTGTCCTTACCAAATCACAGTCGGCCACTTTGGTACATGATGTTCTAACTATAAAGGAAGACTGAAAGAAGCCTAGGCACTGTGTTGAGTGCAATTTTCAAGGAAAGAGCAAGAAATCGAACATTTTAAACCAGTAAGTGAAAGCTGGAGAGAGAAAGAAATGTTAAAATATCATCTTATTTTCTTGAAGTATTTTCCATCCAATCTTGTACAGTCAAAATGAGCATTTAAGTGTGAGAAAAAAAAACGCTGAAGATCTCAGAGAAGACTAGAGAGTGTCAGGTTTCTTGATTAGAAGAATTTATCATCAAAGGCAAAAGAGAAAAGATGGTAAAGATTTTTGAAAAAACACAAAAAATCTCCAAGGGATCACAAATTAGTGGTGCAAAATCAAGACAACAAAAGTAGGTGTTATTCTTGTTCATTTAAACTATAGTTTTCTCTGTTTCATGTGTGTTTTTTAAAACCACTTAATTGTATTTGACATTGAAAATCTAATAGGGCCTTTTGTTTTCAGCCAGTTTACTAATTGCAAAATATGTCAGGAATCAAAAGGGCAGGAGGTGTTGGTATATTTTTTTAAAATATATAACTCCTTTTTAATTTTTTCCCCTATTTTCCTTATCCATTTAGGCAGTGACTTTCAATTAGCCTGCCTACTAATATCAGGTCACTAAACTCCGTGGCTGACGCTTTATTCCTTCATGTGGGTTGTCACTCGTTTGCTTCAGTTGGCTGGCAAAGGTTGTTGTATATCCATTACCAGCAACACAGCACTTTGCATTTCTGAATTGACAAGCAGCTATATTGACCCAGCGCTTATTATGGGTCAACAGCTGCGTTAACCAACGGAAGGACTGAGGGGCAATTAAAATGAATTGGCAAAAATATATCTTCCTAATTTACTCCAATTTGTTATTTATGCTAACATTGTATGGCTTCTATGGTGACACTAAACAGAATGGACCCAATAATGGCAATTAACATAAAAATATAATGGCTAATCAAATTGACAGCAACTGTTTCTCATCATCTCGACACACAATACATTATCAAAACAAACTATTATGAAGGAGGTAATTTCAGTGTTCTATTCAACCTGCAGCATGTGTGCAGTCAGGGAGATGTGTACCAGCAATTACTGCTGAATCTAAAAAACTAAACAAATAACTTAATCGCCGTCGTCCTCCTTTTTTTTCCCCCAGGAAGCAGTAATCAGGATTCGCTAAAAATAACTGGTGTATAATAGTATAATGATGATGCATATTGTAGAATAGCTAATAAGAAATAAAATAGGCTTCTAGGTGTATACTTTTTTAAAATAGGTTCAGGTAAAGAAAGAGAGACTTGTGGAAGGAATGTGCACACAAAAAAGACAATAGCCCTGACCGATAAATTGCTCCATGTGGGTTTGTTCCTGCTACCGAATATTTATAGATACCATTTGTAATAGCCAAAGAAGTTTAAAATACACTAAATTTAGTAACACATTTTATAAGGGAATGAGCAGAAAGGTGAAGTGTGGGCTCTAATTGAATTTTAGTTACTCCTGCATCAAATTGGGTTGACTATAATTTTGCATCATTAAGACCCAAGTAGGATCCTTGGATCTAATACTTGATTACTCAAAGAGATTCCCTTTGAAAATAGTGCTGTTTCCGTATCCAGTTGTAGATAGTGGTATTCCTTAACTTCGTATTTACATGATAGTATGTGTGTGCCACCTGGCCTTGCTGCATGAATTGTACAAATGACTTGGCTGTTGTGGTCATTCATTAATTCATTCATTCAACCAACTTGGCACACAGTGGGTGTTCAGTGTTGGTTAAATTATGTGTCATTCCAAGGCAGCAAGGGAGAAACTGGTAACATGTTTGTTATTTGAGCTTCTGATTTGGAAAGTTCTGAGGGCTTAGTTCTTTCACCTTGGTAGGACCCCTCAAGGAAAACACCAAAGCTTGAGCTCATTGTTCTCCAGCTCCAGAGTTTCCCAAGTGTCTAACCCCATGGGAAGATGGAAAGAAAGTTCCTAGGTCAGTTGATTTAAAATAGATAGAAGTGCATTTGAATGTGACTCACCAAATAATTCTCATGTTGGTTATTGAATTGACTGCATGTGTTTTTTCCCACACAGAGTGAGACACAGTTGCTTAGAATACACAGTGACTCTAAATAACCTCAGGAATGCTCAGTATATGTTTGCTGAGTGAATAATAGTTCAGACACATCTCCTACACTTTGTTGAATTAGAACTTGCCAAGGTCATTAAATGAGTGTTTTGACATGGGTGGGATGAAAAACCTTGGTTATTTCATTTCACATGGTACTTCTCAGAGGTCATACGTTGCCTACTTATGATTACCACAGAGCAAATAGTCAAGATGTTACTTGAGTCTATGAGCTAGTCCTGGCACAGGCAATGGATTGTCACCACAAATCATAAAACGGGGCTCATGGTATAGCAATATGTGTTAAACAGTTTTCAGAATTTGTTTAACTTCCTGCTAGCATGGACATGTCCCAGTTAGGAAGCACATAGCACTTTTCCCAATTAACAGTGCAAATTGTCATGAGTGCATAGGAATTTGCAATTTGACAAAATCAGGTTTTTGACAGCAGGAGTAATCAGTCTGCAGCTTCGCAAGTAGTAATCTATGATCGAAGTGGCAGGATATATTCTGAATTATGAAAGGTGTATATGCTATATAAGAGGGACAAACCATTAGTATGATTCTGCCCTTCTTACCCCCTTTCTTTAAAAAATGCTGCTTGATTTGGAAGTTGAAAGTAGGGGACACACTCTGCTGAGAGTGGTCTCCATCGCTTTCCCCTCCCCAATAGTAGTATTCATTTATTTTCTGTTATATTACAGTATTCTGACAAGTCCCTGTACACCCAGCTGTGCTTTTACCGGTACATTTTTGATGCGGAGTGTGCACTGGAGAAACTTACTACCGATCATGAGAAAGGTACGTTAAAATACTGTAATTACCTTTGAGTTTAAAGTGGAAATTTGCATTATAAAAGCCAGACCTACTGTGTCAGGCTGTTCACGCAGCATCACATTGCTGTCTCAGAAGCAGGCCATGGGGGCCTCTGTGAACACAGGGATCCCCTGCATGAGGGGCGGTGGCATAGGAATCCCCAACTTTGGCCCCCACAGACTGTTTCACATTGTTCTCTATTAAAGCAAGGCTTTGGGGAAGGAACAGTACAAAAAGGACTCTTTAAATGCTATATTTTGAAAATGCTATTTTCTACAGAGTTTAGTAATTGTAATAAAGTAAGCATAGGCAACGTGATCATTGGGCCTACAAAAACCAGATATTACCACAAAAAATAGACCTGGAGTGTGTCTCTGCTGTTCGCTAAAAGCCTGGGTTTGTTTTGAGAGAGGGATGGGGTGGAGTTCCTTTATTGACTCCATCCTAAGAGAGTGTATAGGCACCTCAGTCCATATGATCAGGTGTTGCCTGGAACCCTCAGCACTCGGCGTTTCCTTATACAAGACTTGCAGGCACTGTGGGACTTCATGGGTCTGGGAAAAGCTTTGTTACATAACTTAAAGTATTTGAAAATGTCATGACAACTGCATGTTTTTTTTTTCTCCTACCTGAAAATCACATTGACAACTTTTCTAGTATCTGTGAAAAATAAAAAAGGCAAATTTACACATTTTTCTTATTAGTTACCTACAGAGTGTTTATGTTGTTTGTCAGCGAGTATCAATTCAGTGTTTCGTTTGTCGATATTAGGGCTGGAAACAACGCAATGACATAAAAAACCTACAAATATTGCTAGATTTCCCCACATAAGAATCACCATACTGCCCTTGATTTGGTCTCACTGTTTTTCATTCCAGTCATAATTGACTTGTTTTTGCATCCACAAGATAGGCTAGAAATTATTTTTTAAATGCCTTGACTTATTTGGTTTTGCTGTCCTTGGAGAGAAAACATTTTACAACTGATGGAGAAGTCAGATATTAGAATCTTATCTCTAGATGTTCAACAAGGACTTGGGCTATCTCCACAGCATATTTTCCGTGAATTAGTAAAATTAATTATACAGAGAATAAATTTCTTCTGCCTATTAATAACTAGGTTTTAGAACTTTTATTCATGGCCAATGTCTAGCCCATATATACTTGTAATATCATTTACAGCTGTTTTTCTTTTATCCCCAAGGACCTTTCCTGAAGACAGTTATGAGTTGAGAAAATTAAGTACTGATTATCTGAACGCATTGTCTGTTTCTATCAGATCTGTTACCTCTTTCTGGATATCAGTATATTAGAACCTGTTCCCCCATTACTTCTTTTTTTTGAGACAGAGTCTTGTTCTGTTGCCCAGGCTGGAGTGCAGTGGCATGGTCTCAGCTCACTGCAGCCTCTGCCTCCCAGGTTGAAATGATTCTCCTGCCTCAGCCTCCCAAGTAGCTAGGGTCACAGGCATGTGCCACCACACCTGGCCAATTTTTGTATTTCTAGTAGAGAGGGAGTTTCACCATGTTGGCCAGGCTGGCCTCAAACCCCTGACCTCAGGTGATCTGCCTTCCTCAGCCTCCCAAAGTGCTGGGATTATAGGTGTGAGCCACTGTGCCTGGCCAACCCATTATTTCTTTCTAAATCTATTCATCCTAGATTGTTTTCTATATGTTATTTGAGGGGAAAGATTCCTCTTACCTCTAAAATTCTTATCTGAGAGGCAGAATCAGTCTTATGATCAGCAGTTTTCAAAAAGTCTGGCAACTCTTGGAGGCATGTAGAGGAGTGATCTGGAAAGTCACTGGAAATTTAGCCCATCCTCTTAGAGGACATTGAGAAGTGCACATTATTACACCCACAGAAAATAAGAGGAAATAAGTAGCCGCTTGGAAGCCTCTTGCTTGGCTAAAAGGGAAAAGTATTGACAGGATCTGTACACTCAGAGTTTACTGTAGTCCCATTTTACAAGTTTAAGAATCAGCACACTTTTTTATTGTTTGTATCTAATAATATACTACCCAGCAATTTGGGGCAAAAATGGCATTGAGTTATTGATGGGTTCTTTTACATGTCAGAGGGCTAAAGAAAATAAGATGAGAAGAAGAAAAAAATATATGTGACTGAAGGAACTTCATGTTATGTTCCAAGAGCCCTTTTGTTTTATTTATTGAATTTTACCTATTGAAACTCTGAATTTCCTGCTGCTTATTTATTACTCCTAAATTACAGTTTGGGAATGAGTGAATTAGCTGAAATTTACATGCTCCGGGCATTTTCAGATCATGCAGTAATGCTAAGTGGTATTAGGGTATTCATAAGTGGTGGGATATAAACCAAAACTTGGGGGCACACTTACCAAAAGCAGAGGTTTCCTAACACATGACATCTGATAAGCCCTCTCCTAAGAGTCACCTGGGGCATATTAAAAACCCAAATCCATAGATCCTATGCCCACAGATTCTATCTAATTCAGACGATGTCGGGGGTAGAGCTTAGGAAGCTATAATTTTTTGAAAATTCCCCCAGATAATTCTGACGTGCAGCCAAGTTTGAGAACCCCTCTCCTGGGCACTCTAAAGACATGGTTGGATGGTTTCTAAATAAAAGAGAATTGCAAGGTCATAGTTCATGGGGAACAATGGGGGAACAAGAATATTCTTGTTATATTATAGGGGAAAACACCATAAATTTAAAATAACATAACAAATAAAATTGACTTCTCACTTTATAAGTTGAAGTGAATTCTCTTTTGATTTGCTATTCAAGGGAGACCTGCTATAAAAATGAGTTTAAAATCTAAGGGAACCAGAGGGCAAATATATTTATTCAATTTGGACCGTGGCCAGAACACCAGTAGATGTTAACATCAGAAGTCCTGTGAAAAATGACAGTCGTTACACACAGTTATTGAGAATGGAGTCTAAGTGTCTTCTGTCAACAAGTGCCCTGTAACTGGTGTGTGAAGTATTTACTGTAGACTCTCCCTTACTGTCAGTACCTAGCAACATTTCCTTCACTAAGATTGTTTTACCATTTCCATCATAAAGCCCATGTTTTAAGGGTTGTAACTGGATGGTGGTTTTAATTTTTGTTTGAAACTTGGCAATTTGACTTAGAAAAACATGTACAAATTATTTGAAAGAGGTTTATTTTTATGGTGAAAAGTAGCTCTTGTCAAAGCTTTTTCTATGCTTTGCTTTCAAACGAAAGTTTACAGGCCATTAGTCCATAATGTGAATTAACCCCATTTGATATTTTTTCCTTCCTTTAAAATGGCAAAGGACTGTTATTCATGTTGGTGAAGTGTTTACTACATATTTGCTGTAACTGCATTACATTTTTAAAATCTTATTTCTGTGGGACTTTGGCATTATTATTGTAACTGCTCCAGAATGTACACAGATGGCATAATGGATTCAGAGGCGGTTTTACAGGAACATAGGGGCAATCTATGAAGTAAAAATCCATTTCCAGGATGGCAGCATGAAATGGTCCCATTTGGCTGCCTCATCCCGTGGTGCCTTGGCCTGAGTAGGGGTAAGTGAATAGTTTAGGGGAAACCTGAATCAGTTCAAATCTAAGTCTCCTTAAAAATGCAGGAAGAAAAAAGTCTCTTAGTTTTCTGAACTGAACCTTTGTTGTTGTTTATTCAGAAACAGTAAAAACAATTTATATATAGTTCCTGTTATGTGTTGAGTGACATTCCTCATGTCAGAGGAACAAAGGTGGATGGCCAACACTCCCTGCCCTGGAGGAGCTTAGAGTCTGTTGAGGAAGGACAGATTCGGCAACAACTAAGTGTGGTATGGCCTCCTGAGTGTCACCACCAATATGGTGAAATTATTTTGGAAGCAAAGAGAGGGAGCCACTAAATGCTTTTTCACTTCAGTGTATGATCTTTCTTTAGTTCTAGAAAGAAACATTTTTTTTCTGTTTCTGTTCTCACTTAGTAGATGCTTCTCTCCTTGTATTCTGTGTCAGCTATTAATAGTAAGATGGTGTATTCATTTGCTAGGACTGCTATAACAAAGTACCATGGATGAGGTGGCTTAACCAACTGTATTTCCTCACATTTCTGGAGGCTAGAAGTCTGAGAGCAAGGTGTCAGCAAGGTTGGTTTCTCCCCAACTTCTTTTTTTTTTTTTTTTTTTTTTTTGAGATGAAGTCTCGCTCTGTCACCCAGGCTGGAGTGCAGTGGGGCAATCTTGGCTCACTGCAACCTCTGCCTCCTGGGTTCAAGCAATTCTCCTGCCTCAGCCTCCTGAGTAGCTGAGATTACAGGTGCACACCGCCATGCCCAGCTAATTTTTGTATTTTTAGTAGAGACGGGGTTTCACCATGTTGGTCAGGCTGATCTCGAACTCCTGATCTCGTGATCAGCTTGCCTTGGCCTCCCAACGTGCTGGGATTACAGGTGTGAGCCACCACACCGGGCCAGGTCTCTCTTCAACTTCTAAGGGGCTATCTTCTCCCAGTGTCTTCCCTCTGTACCTAATCTCCTCTTCTTGTACTGACACTGGTCATATTGGATTGGGTCCCACCCTAATGACCTCATTTTACCTTAATTCTTTAAAGGCCTGATACAGTCCATTTTAATACAGTCCACTCCAGATACAGTCTCATTCTAAGGTACAAAGGGTTAAGACTTCAACCCACCTTCAGTATGAATTTTGGGGGGACGCAATTCAGTCCATAACTGATGATCTACTTGAATTTCTTAATAAATTCCTTTGAACACATTGGATTTGTCTCTGCCAGAATTGGAACACTAGGATGTAGAATTCTGTTGAGGACAGAAATTGGAGTTGCAGCATGGAGGCTAGCTAAAAGATGACGATTTACCCATAGGAGAACTATCTGTTGGAAAGCCTGACTTCCCAACTGGGGTCTCTTTAGGCTTAGATGGACTATTCTTCAAGTCACCCTGTTTCTCGCAAAGTTCTATGGGGCAGCCTTGAGCGTCCCAGCATCCTGAGCTGCACCTGCAAAGATTGCAGTTTTCTTGCTCCTCTCAACCAGGTGAAATCCCACATTCACTTCCCCTCTTGAGCCTCATATGCTTTCTTTTCTTTTTTTTTTTCCCCCTTAAACTTTTCAGTTTCTTGTCATCTCTTTTATTCTGTCTTTTCTTTAGGCCTGGCGGTGACATCTGTAGGCACTCTTGTTTCCTAACATGCCACCCAGAAGAACTAGGCTTCCCCTTTTAAAGCATTTTATAGTTTCCTATTGTCCTTTGATGTGTGTAACACAAGTTCTCACAGTACTCCTGTGAGGCAGCAGTGGATTATGCTCATTATATTGATGAAGAAATTAAAGTTACTAAAGTTCCTTGACATTTGCAGATTTAACGCCTGTCGCTTGAACTCTTTGCAAGTGATACTGAAGGTAGGTAACATATTGTGTGTGTTATTTTGCTGATGCCAAATTTAAATTGAACTGAAAGAATATCCAGTCACTTAACTAAGAGCAAGCCAAGCCAACTGCTCCTCACCCACACTGCCACGGGGTCTTGTTCTGTGTTCCCCGTCAGCTAGGTAGTTATACTCATGAAGTGCTAATAATTATATTATTTTGTGGAAAATGGTCTCCAAAACAAAGACAACAGCTAGTATTGAAAAGGGTCTTAAAGGTAGTATTTTTTAAGCCAGAAAATAAGAGTTTTACAGAAGAAATTATATGCTTTAGTGTATATGGGAATTTGGAGATTTTGGAAAGTCTCAAGATGGGTCCCATTTCAGTGTTAAGGATTTCCGCTGTATTTCCTGAACTGTTAAAGTGAAAGCAGGAAAGTTTCATCATGAAAGTAGCAAAGAGCCCCTGTGGTCCTCTCTAAGCTGGTTGATGTCCTTAGAATTTACTTGGTTAAATCCTTAACAAAATATTAAAAAGAAAACTGTGTCAGAGAGCACCTGTCTGGTCCATTTCTTCTTAGGCCACTTTTTGAAGCCCACTGGTTGTGTTACTCCATTGAAAAACTGTTGCTGAACTTTGGGGACAAGCTTTTTCTGTTTTTAATAACTAATAACAGGTAAAGCACACACAAAACAGTTCACATCTATTCATTCTTAAAATTATATATTTTTTACAATTGTGCAATTTTCTTTATAAAAATAGATTTTAAGATGAGTAACTGTAAACTGCATTTTTTATTTCATTTTCTTACAAATAAAAAAATGATCTGAGGGTTTTTAAACATTCTTTCTTTGATTAGTTTAAGGGGATTTTTATGGTAGGAGGCTCTGACTTGACACTTCAGAACATAGCTATCTGTTTACTATAAAGAAGTGATTGTGGCACTTCCAAGATGGCCAAATAGGAGCAGCTCCAGGCTACAGCTCCCAGCGTGAACGACACAGAAGATGGGTGATTTCTGCATTTCCAACTGAGGTACCGGGTTCATCTCACTGGTGCATGCAGGACAGTGGGTGCAGCCCACCAAATGAGAGCCGAAGCAGGGTGAGGCATCACCTCACCTGGGAAGCACAAGGGGTGAGGGAATTCCCTTTCCTAGCCAAGGGAAACCGTGACACACAGTACCTGGAAAATTGGGTCACTCCCACCCTAATACTGCACTTTTCCAAGGATCTTAACAAACGGCACACTGGGAGATTATATCCCACACCTGGCTCGGAGGGTCACACGCCCACAGGGTCTCCCTCATTGCTAGCACAGCAGTCTGAGATCTAATTGCAAGGCAGCAGCGAGGCTGGGGGAGGGGCACCTGTCATGGTGAGGCTTGAGTAGGTAAACAAAGCAGCCAGGAAGCTCGAACTGGGTGGAGCCCACCGCAGCTCAAGGAGGCCTGCCTGCCTCTGTAGACTCCACCTCTGGGGACAGGGCATAGCCAAACAAAAGGCAGCAGAAACCTCTGCAGATTTAAATGTCCCTGTCTGACAGCTTTGAAGAGAGTAGTGGTTCTCCCAGCACGGAGTTTGAGATCTCAGAATGAACAGACTGCGTCATCACGTGGGTCCCTGACCCCCAAGTAGCCTAACCAGGAGGCACCCCCCAATAGGGGCAGACTGACACCTCACATGGCTGGGTACCCCTCTGAGACGAAGCTTCCAGAGGAATGATCAGGCAGCAACATTTGCTGTTCAGCAATATTCACTCTTCTGCAGCCTCCACTGCTGATACCCAGGCAGACGGGGTCTGGAGTGGACCTCCAGCAAACTCCAACAGACCTGCAGCTGAGGGTCCTGACTTTTAGAAGGAAAACTAACAAACAGAAAGGACATCCACACCAAAACCCCATCTGTACGTCACCATCATCAAAGACCAAAGGTAGATAAAACCACAAAGATGGGGAAAAAACAGAGCAGAAAAGCTGAAAATTCTAAAAATCAGAGTGCCTCTTCCCCTCCAAAGGAATGCAGCCCCTCGCCAGCAATGGAACAAAGCTGGACAGAGAATGACTTTGACCAGTTGAGAGAAGAAGGCTTCAGATGATCAAACTTTTCTGAGCTAAAGGAGGAAGTTCGAACCCATCGCAAAGAAGCTAAAAACCTTGAAAAAAGATTAGGCGAATAGCTAACTAGAATAACCAATGTAGAGAAGTCCTTAAATGACCTGATAGAGCTGAAAACCATGACACGAGAACTACGTAACAAATGCACAAGCTTCAGTAGCCGATTCGATCAGCTAGAAGAAAGGGTATCAGTGATTGAAGATCGAATAAATGAAATGAGGCAAGAAGAGAAGTTTAGAGAAAAAATAGTAAGAAGAAATGAACAAAGCCTTCAAGAAATATGGGACTATGTGAAAAGACCAAATCTATGTCTGATTGGTGTGCCTGAAAGTGATGGGGAGAATGAAATCAAGCTGGAAAACACTCTGCAGGATATTATCCAGGAGAAATTCCCCAACTTAGCAAGGCAGGCCACCATTCAAATTCAGGAAATGCAGACAACGCCACAAAGATACTCCTCGAGAAGAGCAACTCCAAGACATATAATTGTCAGATTCACCAAAGTTGAAATGAAGGAAAAAATGTTAAGGGCAGCCAGAGAGAAAGGTCAGGTTACCCACAAAGGGAAGACCATCAGACTAACAGTGGACCTCTCGGCAGAAACTCTACAAGCCAGAAGAGAGTGGGGACCAATATTCAACATTCTTAAAGAAAAGAATTTTCAACCCAGAATTTCATATCCAGCCAAACTAAGTTTCATAAGTGAAGGAGAAATAAAATCCTTTACAGACAAGCAAATGCTGAGAGATTTTGTCACCACCAGGCCTGCCCTACAAGAGCTCCTGAAGGAAGCACTAAACGTGTAAAGGAACAACCAGTACCAGCCATTGCAAAAACATGCCAAAATGTAAAGACCATCGATGCTAGCAAGAAACTGCATCAACTAACGAGCAAAATAACCAGTTAACATCATATTGACGGGGTCAAATTCACACATAACAATATTAACCTTAAACGTAAATGGGCTAAATGCCCAAATTAAAAGACACAGACTGGCCAATTGGATAAAGAGTCAAGACCCATCAGTGTGCTGTATTCAGGAGACCCATCTCACGTGCAGACATACACATAGGCTCAAAATAAAGGGATGGAGGAAGATCTACAAAGCAAATGGAAAACAAAAAAAGGCAGGGGTTGCAATCCTAGTCTCTGATAAAACAGACTTTAAACCAACAAAGATCAAAAGAGACAAAGAAGGCCATTACATAATGGTAAAGGGATCAATTCAACAAGAAGAGCTAACTATCCTAAATATATATGCACCCAATACAGGAGCACCCAGATTCCTAAAGCAAGTCCTTAGAGCTACAAAGACACTTAGACTCCCACACAATAATAATGGGAGACTTTAACAACCCACTGTCAACATTAGACAGATCCACGAGACAGAAAGTTAAGGATATCCAGGACTTGAACTCAGCTCTGCAACAAGCGGACCTAATAGACATCTACAGAACTCTCCACCCCAAATCAACAGAATATACATTCTTCATAGCACCACATCACACTTATTCCAAAATTGACCACATAGTTGGAAGTAAAGCACTCCTCAGCAAATGTGAAAGAACAGAAATTATAACAAACTGTCTCTCAGACCACAGGGCAATCAAACTAGAACTTAGGAGTAAGAAACTCACTTAAAACCGTTCAACTACATGGAAACTGAACAACCTGCTCCTGAATTACTACTGGGTGCATAATGAAATGAAGGCAGAAACAAAGATGTTCTTTGAAACCAATGAGAACAAAGACACAACATACCAGAATCTCTGGGACACATTTAAAGCAGTGTGTAGAGGGAAATTTATAGCACTAAATGCCCACAAGAGAAAGCAGGAAAGATCTAAAATCGACCCCCTAACATCACAATTAAAAGAACTAGAGAAGCAAGAGCAAATACATTCAAAAGCTAGCAGAAGGCAAGAAATAACTAATAGCAGAACTGAAGGAGATAGAGACACAAAAATCCCTTCAAAAAAATCAATGAATCCAAGAGCTGGTTTTTTGAAAAGATCAACAAAATTGATAGACTGCTAGCAAGACTAATAAGAAAAGAGAGAAGACTCAAATAGACACAATAAAAAATAATAAAGGAGGTATCACCACCAATTCCACAGAAATACAAACTACCATCAGAGAATACTATAAACACCTGTATGCAAATAAACTGGAAAACCTCAAAGAAATGGGTAAATTCCTGGACACATACACTCTCCCAAGACTAAACCAGTAAGAAGTTGAATCCCTGAATAGACCAATAATAGGCTCTGTAATTGAGGCAATAATTAATAGCCTACCAACCAAAAAATATCCAGGACCAGACAGATTCACAGCCGAATTATACCAAGAGGTACAAGGAGGAGCTGGTACCATTCCTTCTGAAACTATTCCAATCAATAGAAAAAGAGGGAATCCTCCGTAACTCATTTTATGAGGCTAACATCATCCTGCTACCAAAGCCTGGCAGAGACACAACAAAAAAAGAGAATTTTAGACCAACATCCCTGATGAACATCGATGCAAAAATCCTCAATGAAATACTGGCAAACTGAATCCGGCAGCACATCAAAAAGCTTATCCACCATGATCAAGTGGGCTTCATCCCTGGGATGCAAAGCTGGTTTGACATACGCAAATCAATAAACGTAATCCAGCATATAAACAGAACCAAAGACGAAAACCACATGATTCTCTCAATAGATGCAGAAAAGGCCTTTGACAAAATTCAACAGCCCTTCATGCTAAAAACTCTCAATAAATTAGGTATTAATGTGACATATCTCAAAATGATAAGAGCTATTCATTATTTTGACACATTTATTATTTATTTATTATTTATTATTATATATTTATTATATATAAATATAATGTATATAATATATTATATATAAATATATATTTAATAATAAATATAATGTATTTATTAAATATAATATATTTAATAATAATAAATATACTATATTTATTATTATTTAGCTATTTATTATGTATGACACAACCACAGCCAATATCATACTGAATGGGCAAAAACTGGAAGGATTCCCTTGGAAAACTGGCACAAGACAGGGATGCCCCCTCTCACCACCCCTGTTCAACATAGTGTTGGAAGTTCTGGCCGGGGCAATCAGGCAGGAGAAAGAAATAAAGGGTATTCAATTAGGAAAAGAGGAAGTCAAATTGTCCCTGTTTGCAGATTGACAGATGACATGATTGCATATTTAGAAAACTCCATCGTCTCAGTCCAAAATCTCCTTAAGGTGATAAGCAACTTCAGCAAAGTCTCAGGATACAAAATCATTGTGCAAAAATCACAGGCATTCTTATACACCAATAACAGACAAACAGAGAGCCAAATCATGAGTGAACTCCCATTCACAATTGCTTCAAATTGAATAAAATACCTAGAAACCAAACTTACAAGGGTTGTGAAGGACCTCTTCAAGGAAAACTACAAACCACTGCTCAATGAAATAAAAGAGGACACAAACAAATGGAATAACATTCCATGCTCATGGATAGGAAGAATCAATATCATGAAAATGGCCATACTGCCCAAGGTAATTTACAGATTCAGTGCCATCCCCATCAAGCTACCAATGACTTACTTCACAGAATTGGAAAAAACTTCTTTGAAGTTCATATAGAACCAAAAAGGACCCCTTATTGCCAAGACAATCCTAAGCCAAAAGAACAAAGCTGGAGGCATCACGCTACCTGACTTCAAACTATACTACAAGGCTACAGTAACCAAAACAGCATGGTACTACTACCAAAACAGAGATGTAGACCAATGGAACAGAACAGAGTCCTCAGAAATAATACCACACATCTACAACCATCTGATCTTTGACAAACCTGATGAAAACAAGAAATGGGGAAAGGATTCCCTATTTAATAAATGGTGCTGGGAAAACTGGCTAGCCATATGTAGAAAGCTGAAACTGGATTCCTTCCTTACACCTTATACGAAAATTAATTCAAGATGGATTAGAGACTTAAATGTTAGACCTAAAACCATAAAAACCCTAGAAGAAACTCTAGGCAATACCATTCAGGACATAGGCATGGGAAAGGACTTCATGTCTAAAACACCAAAAGCAATGGCAACAAAAGCCAAAATTGAAAAATAGTATCTAATTAAACTAAAGAGCTTCTTCACAGCAAAAGAAACTACCATCAGAGTGAACAGGCAGCCTACAGAATGGGAGAAAATTTTTGCAATCTACTCATCTGACAAAGGGCTAATATCCAGAACCTACAAAGAACTCAAACAAATTTACAAGTAAAAACCCCATCAAAAAGTGGGCAAAGGATATGAACAGACACTTCTCAAAAGAAGACATTTGTGCAGCCAACAGATACATGAAAAAATGCTCATCATCACTGGCCGTCAGAGAAATGCAAATCAAAACCACAATGAGATACCATCTCACACCAGTTAGAATGGCAATCATTGAAAAGCCAGGAAACAACAGGTGCTGGAGAGAGTGTGGAGAAATAGGAACACTTTTACACTGTTGGTGGGACTGTAAACTAATTCAACCATTGTGGAAGACAGTGTGGTGATTCCTCAAGGATCTAGAACTAGAAATACCATTTGACCCAGCCATCCCATTACTGGGTATATGCCCAAAGGATTATAAATCATACTACTATAAAGACACATGCACATGTATGTTTATTGCGGCACTATTCACAATAGCAAAGACTTGGAACCAACTCAAATGTCCATCAATGACAGACTGAATTAAGAAAATGCAGTGCATATACACCATGGAATACTATGCAGCCATAAAAAAGGATGAGTTTGTGTCCTTTGTAGGGACATGGATGCAGCTGGAAACCATCATTCTCAGCAAACTATTGCAAGAACAGAAAACGAAACACTGCATGTTCTCACTCGTAGGTGGGAACTGAACAATGAGAACACTTGGACACAGGAAGGGCAGCATCACACACTGGGGCCTGTTGTGGGGTGGGGGGAGGGGGGATAGCATTAGGAGATATACCTAATGTAAATGACAAGTTAATGGGTGCAGCACACCAATATGGCACATGTATGCATATGTAGCAAACTTGCACGTTGTGTACATGTACCCTAGAACTTAAAGTATAATAAAAAACATAAAGAAGTGAGTGTAGAAATACATAAAGAATTTTGGTAAGAAAAAAGTGGTTTGTATAATCTTGAGCCTCTGGAGGTTGTTATTGTTAGATATTACACAGTTATAATCTTTAATGTCAAAGAATTACAGTATAATGATAAAATACAAAACTAGGTAACTTATGATTCTAATTTGTGGTGTATGTGCAAGGTAGAAAAATTAGTAAGGAACCCTAGAATTTGTTATAGTTATCTCTAGGTGGATTATAGATTTTCTTTTTCTTTATATTTTTATATATTTTCTACATTATATATTCTGAGCATGTACTGCTCTCATAACATCAAAAAAATTATAAGCACTGAAATGTTATAGAGAATGTTACTCAACTTGAAGTAATTACCCAAATAATTTCACAGTTGAGGGAAAAAATAACATAGAAATGAACCCAAACCAGCTTTTTTCTACGTGTATTTTTTCCAAGTCAAACGTAAGGCCTTGTTACTCCGAGTGTGATCAGTATCCCAGCCGCATAGACATCACCTGGGAGCTTGTTAGAAATGCAAACTATCAGACCCTCCCCAGACCTGCTGCATCAGCATCTGCATTTTAACAAGATTCTCAGGTGATTCCTCTGCGTGTTAAAGTTTCAGAAGCACTGATCTAAGACACTCTCCTTTCTTAATAACTAAAGCCTACTTCCATTTTATTCGTTCATTGATTAGGGCTGTCCATTGGTAAAACTTCAAAACGACAACTATGCAGGCTACAGAAGGACTACCCAAGTTTAAGGTAGAATTCATATCACAACCTGGCCTTTTGAAATATGTTTTTATTAAACTAAAAATGCAGTGGCCTGACAAGGGCTAAGAGGGGGAAAAAGCAAAAAAGCATGAGTTCTTCCACTTTGTTTCTTTGTAACTAGAAGGAACAAGGGAGAAGTAAATTAGGATTTTCAAAATAGCTTTCAACTTTTTAAGATTAGTGGCTTATAAAAGAAAGAACTAAGGCTGGGCACAGTGGCTCACGCCTGTAATCCCAGCACTTTGGGAGCATTTTGGCAGGTGAATCACCTGAGGTCAGGAGTTTGAGACCAGCCTGGCCAACATGGCGAAACCCCGTCTCTACTAAAAGTAAAAAAATTAGACGGGCAATGGTGGCACATGCCTGTAATCCCAGCTACTCGGGAGGCTGAGGCAGGAGAATCACTTGAACCCGGGAGGTGGAGGTTGCAGTGAGCCGAGATCGCACCATAGCACTCCAGCCTGGGCCACAGAGTGAGACTCCATCTCAATAAAAAAAGAACTGGAGTGTAGTTCTACACCCACTTTATGTAAGGGCCACTCTCTGTGTGCCCAGAGTAAAATTTCACCCTGTCACTACCTTCTGGACCTCATTACAACATTGATTCAGAAGTATTTTGTAAAGATTTCAAGGCATTGAACTAGATTCTTTTAATGGAAACAAGATTCTATTTCTTAAATTTTGCTATTGAAAAAGTTTATTTTGAAATTTTCTTTTTCCTACTGTCACTGACTTTTCTGTGATGTTTTTATACTCGCTACAAGAATGAGAAAGTTGATATTGTCTGATGGCAGCATGGAGCTGCTAACACTGGTTTATTTTTCTCTGTGGATACTGCCTGTTTTGTTTTGTTTTTACTCAAGATAACTTTACAATGTGACAGAAGAGAAACTACATTTTTCAGGAAATGGTCACTTTAGTTGCTTTCCCCATAGGTAGAAGTGTCTTGGCTCTGTACATTTTCTGCCATCCTCCTCAAGATAGCTAAGTTAGTATACGAAAGTTGCCATTTTTTGGAGCAGCCAGTTTCCAGATACTAATTATGTGTGTTTAAGCCCATTTCTGTAAATATGCAGTCAACATTTGCACTTTTATGTACAAAGAGACTTAGAGGCTTTCTATGATAACAGATGTGTTACTCACTCGTTCTATAAAATCATTTCCCATTATGTCTTTTTAGTGGGCAAGTTCCTTTCCCCTTTTATAGTGACAAGTACAGCAACACAAGGGCTCTGCCATGTCTAGGTGATAATGTGGTTGATGGTCTGCATTTGCAAAGCATATTGTCATTTTTTTAGTAGGAAAAGTACTAAAGATTGATAAGATTTTTTTCATGTACTTAAAATATGCTTCTATCACCAATGATGAAAAAAATGAAACAATTCTCAAGCATTTAAACCACAATGTGAGCTAATCACTTTATTTTGAAGAGAAGTATTTTTAAATAGTTGAGCTAGTGAATTTACTTTTAAAATGTATTGTGCTTACACAGTAGATGGTTTTATTTCCATGATGTTTTTTACTACATAATTATACATCTTAATTACGTAATTACTATCATAATTATTATGTAATTGCATGTACTTCCACTAATTACAAAATCAGGAAGTGTAATTATCTAGTAAAAACTTTATGAAATTTCATGCACTAAAAGTTACTTAAAAGGCTATTCCAGTGGTCTAGTGGAAGGCTTTCCGTGGTTAGTCTTCTTAGTCATAACTTTAGTTTAGGGCTTGAACTCATAGGCCAGGTCAAGGATAACTGCCAACAGACCAACCCTAAACTGAGTGAGTATTGTGTTATAGGTAAGATAGGCTTTGTCCCTTGTGATTTAAAAAGTCAGAGAGCATTTTAATTTTTTTGTGACTATGGAGTGTGGTAAGAATAATATCTAAATGTTTGAGGTAAGTACCACAAAAACTGTCAATGGAAAAGGCCTTTGTTTCTTAGGAAAGAATCGATTAATAGAATCAACAAGGCATTTAGGTTACAAAACAGCAAGGTCTTCTATAATTCTGTAATGTGAATGGCTTATTTAATAGCTATCTCTGCCTTTAAAAGCAATAATAATACTCAGTTTTTTGTTTCTTCAGTTTGGAGAAGGTGTTTTTCCAGTTCGTGTTTGTATTTACTAAGATATGAGCAAACGTATCAAGAGAGCATACTCCTTTCTACTACTTGATGTCAAAAGCAGCTTTTGAGACATAAACATAAGCGCACAAACATGTAACATCAGACCCTAAATAAAGACAGAAAATTTAATTCAATAAAGCTATGATGCCTTTACCATTCAAAACGACATAAAAATTGCACAGTGAAACAATAGTCATGACAGCAAATTAGATATGACATCTAAATTACACTACAAAGAGAAATCCCAGAACCATTTTTGGTCTGTAGGAGTCTATTTTAGCCCAGGTTTAAAACCCAATCTAGAGGCTCTGCTTTATTGTCTAAGTAGGGTAATGTTGTAGAAGACTAATTGGAGGTTGGCTGTATTAATTGCACATCAATTAGGAGGAAAGGGCTTGTAATCCTCATGGCAGAGAGGAGAGTAGATCCTTTAAGTATCATGATAGAATGTACTATGAGTTTCAGGAATTAATATTATCAGTATTTGTGTAAAATCTGTATAATCTATTATAACATGACCTAAATCAAGCACTTGGGGTTAGATACAGTTATACTAATTTTCCCCGAAAAATTAGTGCTTCTCACTAGAAATGTATTGAAACAGTCACTTAAAATGTATGAGTTATTTCTTTTAAAAATGTAACCTTAAACATTAAAAGGTTCAGCTCTGTAGTCTTAGAAGGAGAAGACATTCGTTTTTTTCTTAAAACTTTCTAAAGAAACATTCATTGTGGTATTACCAGTTATTGAATTTGTGACATTTTTATACTAGCTGAAATTTCCAATAAATGTGAATTTTTTTAAAAAGTCAGTTAACGGTATGAAAATACCAGTCCCATTTGCTTCAGGCAAATTAGAGGATTTATATTTATCCAGAATTGTTTCATGGTCTCAGAGATGTTTGGGATTTAAACAGATTTAGTCTGACTCTGCTATTTTTCTGTAGTAGTTAGAGGTTATTTTAAAATTGCATATTCTTTTCCTCTTGGGAATCTTTTCTCATTTACTTAGCCCAGAATTTAATGTCTTAATCATTTCTTATTTGCCTTAACTCTATTGTGATAACATTTCTTCTCATGGTTTCAGAAGTGTTTATGCTCCTTCTGTGAGACAGCACTGCCTGTCACGTTTCCTCTTAATCTTTTGTTTTTGTTTTGGTGGTTGGTATTTTTTGTTTGTTGGTTTTTTACTAGTGCTTATACCATGCCAGAATAGCCCTTAATGGTTGAAAGCAAAGTGTTTACTTAATCCTCATCTTTTCAATTATAATACAGATTTCATTTTGAAGCTGACATTTAAACTGACATTGTTGTGTTTTGTTTTGCTTTGCTGTCTTTTCATGTGAATTGGCATATGTCTCCATTATCCTATAATTCTTGATAAATTTTTCATAATTATCTAAGGGAATCAACCATAACTTTTGAAGTCTAATAATGTCCTTGTGATGTCTCCAGTAACCCTGTAGGCCCAGGCCAAGAACTGATGTTGATTTTCACATTATTAATCAGTGCCATTTATTATTTTATGCTGTACTATCTTGTTCATATAATATTACCCTTCATATACAAAGAAAACCCATCATCAGTTTGACTCATTCTTAAACTAGTTCTTCCTGTAGTTATCATGAATTTATTTAGATCCATCTGCATTCTCTTACCTTGTGGCTAACAGGACAGTAACTAGACAGACTTAGTAGCCCATCATTGAGTTAAATCAACATTGATTACATTCTTCCTGTATAAAGGCCTTGGGAAACCTTTCTTTCCTTGGCCTGTGAGCCCTGCAAGCCTTAGCACCATCCCCTAGAGCTTAAGGCTTAAACTAGTTCGTAGAAAGATAGATTTGCTGGCTAATTTTAGACACTGATGTACTTTCCTTGTTTTAAGAAATTATTGTAATTTCAAATAGGGTCACAAAAGCAGGTCTGTGTGCACGTCTGCTACTCTCTGTCCCCTCTTTGTGCCCTGCATACTCGCCCAGTTTATTCAGCAAATATGTATTGGATCTCTGTCCTATATGATATTGCTTCTAGAAGTACCAATATTTCTGCCCAATTGCTTATTCATGCATTCATCTCTAAATACCTCCTTTTTATAGGACTCTACTTTTGTGGAGAACATTCACAGCCATTATCTTTTACATTTTCCAGACAATTCCATTGCATACTGGTATGTAGTTGACACTTTTGAGATGAGGAACAACCCCCAAAAGAATGAAATGACTCTCCCAAAGTAGCAAAGCTTAGAAGTGTAAGAGCCCGGCTTTTCTTTCTGCTGTATCACAGCTGCCCTGTTCTTAATCTGTTAGGGAAACTTCAGCCTGAAGACAAGTAACTCAAATACAAGGGAATGGTATGAATTGCTGAAGGATCTCAGCATATACCTCAGGGAAGGTTTCCTAGTGGAGATTTCCTGAGTTGGACCTTAAAGAGTATATGAGATTTTAATAGGCATAGATGCAGACATGTAGTTTGAGATTAAGTTTTGCCTTTTTCACTTTTCTTTAAGTGCTCTTTCTTGCTTTTATAAAGGGAGAACCTCCTTTGACAAATGCATCATGATTTGAAAGCATATCTGAATTGAAAATTTAGTCTAAAAGTGCTTATTAAGAAGCAAATCTTTAAACTCAGGACTATAAACTTGAAGGGCATTATTTTTTGAGATAGGGTCTTGCTCTGTCACCTAGGCTGGAGTTCAGTGGCATGATCTCTGCTCACTGCAACCTCGACCTCCCGGGCTCAAGTGATCCTTCCATCCCAGTCCCCTGCCCCCAGTAGCTGAGACTACAGGTGTGTGCCACCATGCCCAGCTAATTTTTATATTTTTTTGTAGAGATGGGATTTCACCATGTTGTCCAGGCTGGTCTCAAACTCCAGGATTACAGGCGTGAGCCACTGAGCCCGCTGTCCTTGAAGGGTATTATCTCTTCACTCTCCACTCTCCACTGTAACCAGTGGTGGTGCTTTGAAAGAAATTGATCCATTCTACAGGATACATCTGTCAAAAGTGTATCAAAATGTTTTTCTATCTTAAATAATTTAACTCAGAATATAATAATGTAAGTATTTTGACATGAAAATGTTACATACTGTGATACATCCACTTATCTTAAAACAGACGTCTTTATAAAGAAAAGGAGTGTGGTAAGACAAAACAAAATAGAAATTGGAATTAAATGGGATGACTGACAGACCAAACTAGTTTTATTTAGACAATAAAAACTAAAGTCCTGTTAGCATTATGACAAAAAAATGTAAAAATGTTTTACTTAAAGCATGGCTAATTTTTTGTTGTGTTTTGTTTTTTCACTAATACCATGGTGAAAGTTTAAATATGTAAGACCTGTTTATGAAGTAAATGTTTACTGCTGAACTAATTCTTCAAGTTTACTGGTATATTATGTATTGTCTCATCGATGCTGAAAAGTCAGTAAAATCCACAATAAAAGAAAGCGTCTGAACAATAGTCTGTCTTCAGGAAATTATTCAACAGAGTGCACTCTGGTCTCCGTTAGTGAAGGCTTTATCACTTTTAACAAATAAGCCGCAGTAAATTTATTAGTATGCTACAAATAAATTTTCAAAATAATTAAGACTAAACTACACTTGTCAAAATAAATGAATGAAATACAATTTTGAATCATCTTTCTTCACTTATTGCTCATTTGCATAATTCAGTAACTTACACAGGAGTCTTTCAGTCATTGGTGTGAATTAGCAAGGTTCTGCTATTCCTTGTTGTACGGCAGAATTACACTACCATGTAATTAGCTATTCCAGACATGGACTAACGGGAAATACCAAAGGGCACAGCAAAATCTAAAGAGACAAGGCAGGGAATTAAAGACAAGAGACAATCAAAGACACCCAACAAACTCAAGCTGGTAGACCACAGGGAATTTTGAATGAAGCCTCTTAATTTATTTTGAGAATAAGAAATCAGTAGTATGAGAGAAATCTCAACAAGATTAGCTGACTAAGCCTACTTAAAAAAAATATCTCTATAGTGCATGGTGCGCCAGGTTAACCACTCCTGTTTGTTAGTCTGTATACGGCTCAACAAATAGGCGGCAAAGCTTTTCATGGGTGTATAGTGGCTTTCCATTGAGGTTTTCACTCTTTGAAGGAGGTCATTTATACCAATGAGATCTGTAGATGCAAATTGCTTTCCCTATATGTGAGGGGTCATTCCTTTCACAGCCAGCTTGCTCATCTCTTTTATAAAGGTTTTGTTATTTTTGTACTGCTCCCAAAGGAATGATGGGAATTATGCCCCCCGCCCCCTGTCTAACTTAGCATCCAAATCTTTTCCCTCCAGCTCTGTGAAACTTTTGTGTATTGATCTTTGGAAACAAAACAAGCTGTTGGCAGCAGCCTTTAACTCTGAATCAGGAAACTTTTTTCCTTCTTTCAACCTGAAATATCATCTCTTTAGATTTGCCTTTCTTTCTCGCCTAATTCTAAGGAAATATCTTTTTCATTGCAGCAGAGTGTCACTGTAACATGCTACAGGCATGTGGGAATTCCTGGACGCAGTGTCCTCAAAATGCCATTTTTAGTTTGGCTCAAATGATGTAAGCTCTTACGAACTAGAGGAACAGAAATGAAGGGATCAATTTAAGGGTTAGCTATGAAAACCTAACTTCTGATCTCATTACTGAAGTAAAGGGAAGGATAATATTTGTCTTTTGCCTAGGCTCTAAGGAATCATACAAGCATTCAAAGGTTCTAGTTTGTTGTGTTCAGGAGTTTTAGGAAGGAGGAGCTTCAGGCATACCATGTGAGCATGTGAGCACTCTGTAAATATTTGTTGTTTTGTTCCTTCCTTCCGCTAGCATTTGTTGAACACCAAGGGCATTAGCCTGGGTTTCTCAGATGCAATATAGGGTAGTGATTAAAAACTCAGGCTCTGGAGTGAGAATGCCAGGTGCAAATTTTGACTTTCCACCCCTTACTAGATAAGTAACCTTGAAGTACATCTATAAAACAGGAAAAAAATAGCACCTACCTCAAAGGGTTCTAAATTCAGCAGGATAATATGGAAATAGGCTAATATGTAAAATATCTAGGACATTAAACAGGCAATATGTAAAATGCTTAGGACAGTGCCTGGCACAGAGTAAGCATGCAGTAAATGTCAGTTGGGTTTTATTACTTCTGAGAAGAACACTTTGTCTAAACGACTATCTATTATAGTACTTAGTGTTACAACTGTATTTGAATTGGTTTCTGCAGCCTGTCATTGACCATGTTTTGTTCAGATTTGTATCCTCAGCGTCTAGCACAACACTAAACATGTAGCAAATGCTCGATTCATATTTACCAAATGGTTACAGTATGAAAAAAGCATGGTCCCTATTCTCAAGGAGCTTAAAATATATCTTGATAACTATGTTTTAGTTTTCTTATCTATCGAAATAGCATCACGTCAGAAGTATATTAAAAAGAAAACTTTAATTCTCAGTTTTCCATACTTAATGGAAGAAGTTGAAACACGGATAATCCACAAGCTGGATTTCTGATTGAGTAGGTCTGGGGTGTGGCCCAGGCGGCTGGGTATTTAAAAATACCCACAGGTGATTCTGATGCATACCCACAGTGTTGAGAATATCTGAGTTAGTGAAACTCTTCAAACTTTAGTATTGCTTCTTGTCAAATATGCATTAAGTTTGACTTTGATATAGAAAGGGAGACTGGGTGGCATCTAGATAACAATTTAAACAGACAGTAGAAAGGAAAATGAAGTCAAACACAAGAATTATTTCCTAGATAAAGGAAGCATTTATGGTGCTGTATACGCTAATATAACATCAAAGATAAAGTGAAGAAAAATAGGCTAGGAAAAGTAAGCAAGAAGGAACTGTTTTCTGGTAATGAGCAAACTAAAGATGAAATAAATGCATTTCAACAAAATTGGCTATAAAGCACATGTTATTTTCCCCCATTAACTTGCGTCATAAAAGAAGGAATGGGGCTGCTGGGGAGGTTGGGGGATCTTTTGAGGAGACTGGATAGGTAACTGGGGAGGTATGAAGGTGGAGGCTAACCCAAATGTGGTGTTTAGGAGCTTCTGTGGTTTGGATTTCTGAGACCTTTTCCACCTCCTGTCCTCTTCTACTTACCTTGACACTCAGCCGACTGGATCCTGGGTAGAGCAGCCTTCTGCAGCTTTATAATTTTGCCTGTCCTCCAAGCGGTCTGGAACAGGATGGTAGTAGTAGAGGGTTTAGGAGGATATTCCTGTGTCCTGTGCTCATCTCTTGGGCTTACCTGGGGTATCCAGGGAGGAGAAATCTCTTGGCTGGCCTCACCAGTTTTGAGATGCTGGAGCTATAAAATAGTCTCAGATCATCCCTTTTTGCCTAGAAGGATGAGGACTGCACCTTGTTGGTACCCACAAATTAGACCCTTCACCAATCCCTGAGCAGGCCTTGACTCCACTGTGGCCACATCCTTTGGCTGGTGTGGTTTCCCTGCCTGGGTTAGCCAACCTCAGCCCAGTCTCTGTTCATACTCTTTTCATACTTTAAGGCCTCCCGGCCATAAGTGATCTCTTTGTCCTCTAAACTCCTGTAGTTCTTAAGCACTCTCCCTCTTGCATTATAATTATTTGAGGACAGGGATCATGCTTGTTACATTCTTATATGTCTGATGACAACTTGCTCATGATAAGAGCCTAATAAATGGTATGTTAAATTAATGTTTTCTATAGTAGAGCACTTTCTGACTCCATCCTCTTTTCTGTGCTATTTATTTCCTATTATGCCCTTCAACTGTGTCATAAAAAATTTTCCATCCATGTATGTATACATTCATCAAACATTTAGCCCATACCATCTCCTCATTCCACATGGACTTAATTTCCCACCTTAATTTGTCTACTTTCTGACAATTACTAGTAGAGTTGGGCCGTGATATCATGTATCTCCAGAAGATTACATAAATTCCTGCCTAGAAATTTCTTTGTTTAAACCTTTAGGTTGTATAAAAATCAAACTGATGCTCAGTCATATTAGTGGGATTAAGTTTGAAAGTCTAAAATCATACTTTAAATGAGAACTGTCTCAACCCAGGCATACTCCTTGCCCTCCAGAATTTATATACGTATGATAGTAGCTGGTTGTTTTCCCTGCAGATTCCTTTTTTTTGTTGTTTTTTTTGGAGACAGAGTCTCACTCTGTTGCCCAGGCTAGAGTACATTAGTACAATCACGGCTCACTGCAGCCTTGACTTCCCAGGTTCAGGTGACCCTCCCACTTCAGCCTCCCAAGTAGCTGTGACTACAGGCATGTGCCACCATGCCTGGCTAATTTTTTGTATTTTTTTTAGAGACAAGGTTTTGCCATGTTGCTCAAGTTGGTCTCGAACTCCTGAACTCAAGAGATCCGTCTGCCTTGGCCTCCCAAAGTGTTGGGATTACAAGCAGAAGCCACCGCATCCAGCCAACCTGCAGATTTTTCTAGTGATTCACAGTTTTAGCTCTCTGTTCCAGATGTGTTATTTGGTTGGCCAGCCTTTAATATATCTTGAAACGTCTGGAGGCCAGCTCCAGAAAGCTCTCGTGAAGGCGGGAAGGTGAAAAACTGCTAAGAGACTGTTCTTCTCTTATCGCCCATGTGACTTTCAGTTGAACGACATGCAGGCACACGAACTGATGGCCATGTAGGTTTGTAAACAATAGTATTAATAGGCTTGGGCTGGGGGAGAAAAATAGTAAGCCCTCGAGAAATCTGGAGATACCTGTCTTGAGTGTTACCTGCAAGACATACTCTAACAGCATAATCGTTGCACGATGTAATTGCGGGAGACTGAGCAAGTTAGAAAATCTATTCCTGGTTTGTCGCTGACTCACTTTGTGGCATGGGCAAACCATTATTATTCTTTGATTTAGTTGTCTTATTTGTTTGAAAAAGGGAAAATAACATGTGTTTTAAAAGCACTCTGAAATTCCTCTGAAAGGAGGTCTATAAGTGCAAAGTACTATTGTTGTTTTTATTATTATTATTATTAGTGTTCTAGTATGATTTAGTTTTATGCCATGTAGGTCACAGATGTTTCAATTCTTCTCATTGATGAATTACAAAACACTTGCATCTCATTCTGTTTTATAGCATTGATAACAGTTTAGCACATCTTTGTTTTAACCCCAGTTAAAGTATATGTCCAAAATAGACCTCATTAATAAAATACAATTACCAAATTAAATATATCTGTGCTACTTTCTATTGTTTTTTTTCCTCCTTAAAAAGGTGGTTACCAACAACTACTAAATAAGACCTTTAATTACTGCCAATCTTCTCTTGAAAGTAACAGTGCTTATCTTGAGTAGTTTGAACTGTAAGTGGTATTCAGTACACAGTGGGGTTGTAATGCGATTATGAAGTGTAGCAAGTTAGTGATAAATAAGCATGATAAACCATGTATTTGTATTAGAAATAATATTTGAATTATCAACTGAATAAAAAGGCTGCAACTGGTGATTCCTTGGGGTGGGCATGTGATAAAAATAAAATACGGTTAAGTATACTTGGAATAAAAAATTGTGTATGCTTCAATATAATAGAAACCTTTTAAATTGAATGTGTTTTTGAGTTTACAGCATTTAAATTACTGGGAGAATTAAAAGATTTGCTTTGCTTTCTGATATTAAGCTTTTCAAATTAGAATTTTAAAAGAAATTTCTAACTCATTCATCAGTAGAGGACTTTGGCTTTTATGTAAGATACTATAGTTCTCCCTCCAGATTTTCAGTGATTTTCCAATGCAGTAGCAATAAAAAAATTTTCTTTAATTACAGTAAAACTTGCATATAAAATCATGCAAGAAGGAATAATACCATTTCCTTCTTGCCTTTTTTTCCTTTTCAATATTTCAGTAATCACGGAAATAATTTCTTAATACTAGAGAATGGTAATTTATATAAAATAAGTAATACTGTGACTCTTATTTATATTTCACATGAAATGAGCAGTAAATTGTGTGCATCTATTTGTAAGTGTCCTAAGACATGGGGCCACGTAGAGGAAGTATAGCTGCCATAGGGTCTTAGAAACCAGAGGTCACATAGTAGCAGCCACAAACTGCGCATGACCTCTAAATGTGTTTAATTTGCCTAAAGAACACTTCAGATTTCTAAATGGTTGCTAATATTTTTTAGGGTGGAGAGTTCCTATAAAGAGCCAAATTTCTGGCATGTTTAAATAAAATCCATATGTGGCTACTGTAAGTCAGCATTCCTGAATGGCCACAGTTGACTGAAGCTGAGTAGCAGCTAAGCAGTTTGGACAGAACATGGGTTCTCCAGTTTGCCATAGCCTCACCACAGCCCACTTCACTCATTTCTGTTATTCATGTTGCTACTATAAGCATTTGTTTGCTAAAAAAATATCTGGAGGCATGTTTTTTTTTTTTTTTCTCTTTTTTTTTAACCAGCCCCCTCTCTTCCCAGTAAAAAAAAAAAAAAAAAGAAAGAAAAAGAAGCCATGAAACTTGGGGGTTTAAACAGTAAAAAAATATCCAGTGGACATAAGTGTGTTTATTAAAGTAAATCACATAAAAATATAACTTACTAGCTAACTTGTTTATGGCACTGTATCTTTTTTTCTTTTTCTTTTTCTTTTTTTTGAGACAGAGTCTCACTCTGTCACCCAAGCTGGAGTGCAATGGCGCGATCTGGGCTCGCTCCAACCTCCGCCTCCTGGGTTCAAGCGATTCTCCTGCCTCAGCCTCGCTAGTAGCTGGAATTACAGGCACACGCCACCATGCCCGGCTAATTTTTGTATTTTTAGTTGAGATGCGGTTTCACCATGTTGGCCAGGCTGGTCTCGAACTCCTGACCTTGTGATCCGCCCACCTCAGCCTCCCAAAGTGCTGGGATTACAAGTGTGAGCCACCACGCCCAGCTACTGTATACTTTTCAAAGCACTTTCACATGTCCTTTGTCCTCTTATCCTCACAGCATCTCTGGGAGTAGGATAACAATTACATATTCATTTTAACAATGAGAAAAGCAAGTTTTGGTGAACACCGTTAATTTATCCAGATTTGCAACTGCTACGTGTTGGAGCTGAGCTATAACTCATCTTCGGACTGTTCATCTAGAGTAACACTGTCCACTGGAATTCTTTGCAATGATAGAAATATTCTGCATCTGTGCTCTCCAGTGTTGTAGCCTCTAGCCCCACATGTAGCTGTTGAACACTTGAATGTAGCTAGTGCGACTGAGGAACTGAATTTTCCATTTTACTTAGTTTTAATTAATTTAAATGGAAATAGTGACATGTGACTAGCGGCTACCTTACTGGGCAACAGAGGACTCCAGAGTTCTTTTCCTCCTTCATTGCATGGTATCTTTATTTAACAGTCTTATTCTTTTCAGTAAAATTCATCAAAAGATTTCTGTTAGGTTTTCTGTAGTTACCGAAGTGGCAAGCATTTGTTCTACCAGTAGTTCAACATATTAAAATATTGAATATTTTCTGTATCTGCATAGATTTCCTTCCATAAAGGCTTTGAATCATACACAGTAGCATTCTTTGTAGCAAAGTCAGGGGACCGAGTGTTAAAGTTCTTAATGTATATTATCTCCCAGGTTTCCTAGTTCAGATAAAGGGCATAATTAGAGGTGTATTTAAGCATCAGAAACATGTAGATGACTAAGACCATCTCCTTCCGCGGTGTTTTTTATTTTCTAAGATACTAGTAGCTGTTACAGAGTCATGTAGGAAACTTAACATTCTCTGATAATTGATTGGCTGGTTTAAGTTGGACCGTAGTGACTTTTAGAAAGATGACCATTAGCTAAACTCTGTCAGCGTTTATCATTAAATCCAAAATGGCATTGACTTAAGACACATTCCAATTTCAGAGATGTTATAACATAGGGGAGGAGATTTATCTTAAAATTGGTGAAATATGGTTTGTCAGTGGGCTTCGTCTACATTTGGTCAGCTTATAACCAGGGACAGCATTGAGATGCAAATGTCAACTTCTGTTTTGCCCTGTGATTAATTAAACCCTTCATCTTCACCCACCCCACCCCCGCCCCCATTGCTCTCTGCACTTTGGCTGTCCCCTTCCTCACTACCTTATCCTGATTATGATTAATTAACAGAAAGAAATCCTGGTGATTAGGAGTGGACTTAGGCTCTTGCTCAGTAACAGTTTGATCACTATACAGATACTCACTTTCTTTAAACACCTCCCTACCCACCCCACCAAATGCAGATGAGGATATTTTATTATCATAAATAATACTGGAACAAGCTTAACCAATCACCTTCTAGCACACAGGCAACTCTGCAGCACTCTTTTTTAGAATACCACATGCTGTAATTCAAATTATCACATTAGCTATCCAAATGCACCATTTGTTTTTAAATACTGGAGTGTTTACCTGAATATTTCCCCTTTTCATCTTCCCGCCCCACTTCACCAGTACACTGTCACTGCAATGACAGGTTTATTTATGTGCCTTAATATCCCCACTTCTTGTTATTTTAAAAATGTATTTCTATATCTCTATAAGGGTCTTCTTGAACATCTTAAAATATTAGTTATTATGTAAATTCATGTCGTCTCTTTTCCATTATGCCCTTTGAATCTTGCCTTTATTCAGACTTCAAAATATTTAAGCACTTCTAAACTCCTGTATTACATTTTTAATACCAGCCTTTCTCTGGAAACTGAGGATGCCTTCTAAAACCTTAACAGCCATCAAAAGAAATTCGGGGATTTGAATCTATTAAAATAGAAGATTTTCTTGTCCACAATGGAGTCTGACACCCTAACAGTTACCATTTTGGACACTGCTGTGTAAAGGTTCCAAATACAAGCCATTCAGAGTTTGCACTTGCATGCAAAACTCATGCACAAGTTAGGGGGTATCACTTATTAGGTAGTAACGAGGAGTCCTGAGTGCTTTGGTAAATGTGTTGGTTTGTACCATATAAAATTGCTGACATTAGACCATTTTTTTGTGTATAAAACGTGGCAACTTCACATGGGGTCCACCCTGATACTATAGGTGCAGACCAGTCCAGCTTATATAAATTGCCTTCCCTATTTTTGCTTTTTTCCCTTATTTTTCCTCAATTAGTAATTTTACTCCCATAACTTTTCTCTTTGCTGCCATCCTTTTGTATTTCTCAGTTAATAATATTTTCTCTAGTGCCCTTCCCTTCTTAACTAATTCCCCAAGTCTATTAGCTGCAGAATTAGTAGCACAAAGAAGGCTGGTTGCATAGTATGTACCTCCATGATGTAATCAGTACTTACCACTTCAAGTGTTTGACCTGTTTTGAGGTTTTCATTATCCTAAAAGGGTAGTGTCTCGAATACATTTACTGCCCAATAAATAAGCCACCATAGTTCCTGACTGCTCAAATGAAAAAAGCAGAAAAAAAAAAAAAAAAGCTACTTTTTTGTTCAATGCTGATAGAAGCCTTGCTATGTGATGTCTTTGTTATGACATGGTTTGGCTAAAGCATCTCTGGAGAATAAAATTAATGAGTATACTTTGTTATATTTGCCTTTGCTTAACTGAATATAATTTAATAAATGCAGTTTTTTAGTTGTTTGTTGTCTTTGGATCTTTGTCTCAAGAAAGAAATGAGATATGTTATATTTTATAATTAGAAGTGATAGAGGGCCGGGCGCGGTGGCTCAAGCCTGTAATCCCAGCACTTTGGGAGGCCGAGACGGGCGGATCACTAGGTCAGGAGATCGAGACCATCCTGGCTAACACGGTGAAACCCCGTCTCTACTAAAAAAATACAAAAAACTAGCCGGGCGAGGTGGCGGGCGCCTGTAGTCCCAGCTACTCAGGAGGCTGAGACAGGAGAATGGCGTGAACCCGGGAGGCGGAGCTTGCAGTGAGCTGAGATCCGGCCACTGCACTCCAGCCTGGGCAACAGAGTGAGACTCCGTCTCAAAAAAAAAAAAAAAAAAAAAGAAGTGATAGAAACATCAACCATCACTTAAAAGTTGGAAAAAAAATTCTAGAAATCACACCATTTTTATTTCTGTCCATTTGTATTTGCAGTCTCCTAGTTTCCAGGGTGATATAGTGAATGTTGATTCATTCATATTTTTGTTATTTGGTTGCCATTTATAAAAAAGAAGATGTCAGTAGTTGGTAGTGATAGGTAAATAAAAATAAAATAAACAAATATCAAATTCTTTACTGATGAACTGTTCTTTTTTTTTTTTTTTTTTTTTTTTTTTTTTTTTTTTTTGAGACTGAGTCTCGCTGTGTCTCCCAGACTGGAGTGCAGTGGCGTGATCTCGGCTCACTGCAAGCTCCACCCTCCCGGGTTCACGCCATTCTCCTGCCTCAGCCTCCCGAGTAGCTGGGACTACAGGCGCCCGCCACCATGCCCGGCTAATTTTTTGTATTTTTAGTAGAGACGGAGTTTCACCGTGTTAGCCAGGATGGTCTGGATCTCCTAACCCCGTGATCCGCCCACCTCGGCCTCCCAAAGTGCTGGGATTACAGGCGTGAGCCACCACGCCCAGCCTGATGAACTGTTCTTTACATGTAGTCATGCTAATCTTCACAATAATCTGCTAAATGGATGCTCTTATCCCCACTTTACAGATGTGAAACAAGTAAACTTATTTTCTAGGACAGTAAATTCTATCTAGTACAGACCCACATTTGAAACTTAGGGCCAGCAGACTCCAAAGATATTATCCCCTCCCGCCCTTCCTCAGTGTCATACATCCTAGCTATTGAAAAAGAAATTGTTAAACATCTGTGTTAGTTTAGTGCCTCTTTATGGTGTCTATTATTGTTCTATGTTATAAGTTTGTTTTTAGCATTTTTTTTTTAAATGCTTACCATGCATCAGGCATAAACAAGGTATCTGTTCTCATGGCACATTCTACAGAAGAGTGAAGAGCAAGATCATTTCAGATAGTAACAACCCCTACAGAGACAATAAAATGGGGTGGTTTGATAGAAGTGGATAGGAAGTTCTAAGAAGCTGGTGTTTAAGCTGAAACCTGAATGACAAGAGGGAGGAAATTCTAGAGGCAGGACGTTCTATACCAGGGGAACAACCAGAGGAAAAAGTCTAAAGCTGGAGCATCTTAGGACAGTTAGGAGACAGGTGTGGCTGGAGGACAGGCAAGAAAGGGAAAGTAATAGAAATGAAGTTGGACAAATAGGCACAGGCTAGATCTTGAAAGAAGGTAGGGAGTGTGATACTTCCACTATGGAAGCTTTTGGAAGGTCCCCCGTCAACAAATGTGCACTTCCTGGAGACACTCCATGTGTTTTCTCTAGAAATTATGTACAGTGGTCTAGAGGAAAATGCCAAAGCCTTTAAAATTACATATTAATTAACGAGATTCTGAAGAGCATGACAACTTTCAAAGGTGACTGGGATAATATAGTCTCATTCCCATCTCTGCATGTTATTTCTTGTGTGCTCTGCTAAGCAGCTGCTACAGTCCTAGAGACCTCGAGTATAACAGTGACTAAATTTGTAAGTTGTGTTGCCCCAAATTATAGTAGGGATGGAGATAAAGAAATGTGTTTGTATACAAATTCTTGCTAGATACTAATAACCAGTGCTGGAGAACTTTCCACATTAGTTCCAGGAAGTGCCTTGTAAAGACCTGTTGGTTTTAGTTTTCTTTTGGTACGTTTGAAATTTGTCACTAGCTTTTAAAATTAAATATGCTTTTTACGTAAATATTGTATCTTTTGAACTTGTGAGTGTGAGGGTTGAATTTTTAGTGAGAAAAGAATTTTGTTTGGATTTGTTTTTAATTACTATTTTTAAAAAAATATGTTAAGGGCTTCTGGTGGTGATGGAAAATATTAATTCCTTTAAAAATCTGGCTGTGTTGCTAGATCCACATTTGCTTTTCTGTGTTTTTGTGAACAACTGATCAAATTAGATTCGTCACTCTTGGCTTGCGGTGATTTGAAATTGAAATGGAATATATTAAAGCAGCCAACCACACTGATTACATTGCAAGCCTCATTTAATTTCATACATTCACACATTACAGTGAAAGGCAGCTTTTTTAATGCATGATTGTGACTGTACCTTGAGGAACTCCAAAGGTCATCTGTAATGGGTGCATAATTTGTTAGTGTTAGATATCCAATTTATGGTAGGTGTTTCTCAGCCTGATTTGTACTAGTAGTAAATATGGTGAGCATCAAAGTCAAATCTGTAAAAAGTTTAGCCTGTCACATTTGGTGGTATTGTCTTATTCATTGGTCAGTGGACCACAGTAAATCATGGACTAGCTGTCATCCTTAAATCTAAAGTGCCAGTACTGAGCCCCTGTAGCACAGGGATTAAATGAGCTATTCTTTTTAAGAGAGCAGGCTGGCCCAGGTGAAGGTTATAACAGTATTACCAGCTCATCTAACAGTACTTGTTCACAGCTACTTGAGCCCTAGTCCCAAGAAGGCTATAAAAGGACTTTCAGTTTCACAGGAGCATGGACAATTTGTGAGCTTGCTCTTTTTTTCCTTGGTTTTCTGTAGCAGCGAAGTCTACCAACTTCATTTCCTTTGTGTCTTCTGTGTGACAGGCACTGTGGGGCAGCCCTCAGAAATCCAGAGTAGAATTTGGTTTTTTAGGTTTTTTTCTCTTTTTTTGAGACAGTCTCACTCGTTTGCCTAGACTGGAGTGCAGTGACGCAAGCACTGCTCACTGCAGCTTCAGTCTCCTGGGCTCTAGCAATCCTGCCTCAGCCTCCTGAGTAGCTGGGATCACAGGTGTGCACTGCCATCCGCCACCACTCCCCACCCCGCCCCCACCAGCTAATTCTTTTGCATTATTTTTTGTAGAGACTGGGTCTTGCCATGTTGCCCAGGTTGACCTCAAACTCCTGGGCTCAAGCAGTCTTCTCACCTTGGCCTCCTAATGTGTTGGGATTACAGGTATGAGCCACCACATCAGCCCAGAGCAGGATTAAGACACAGTTTCTGCCCTCAAGAAGAAGACAATTGGATATGGCCATTTGTTCCACTGTGTGGTTTTAAATGACATGAAATGGCTTTAACCCTTTCAGTGACTCAGGAACACAATTTGCATTAGGCAGCCCCAATTGTTCATAACTTTATCACACATGGGGTGGGTTAGTACAGTGCTCACAGAGAATAAGACTAACGTGGACTTGATGAGAACTTTCAGCTACTTTGAGAATCCAGCTGCAGAGTTGCCTTTGATTTTGGTTGTGACAGTGAGGACATGTTTATTTTGATCTTCTGTTGCAGTCCAGGGTTTGTTCAGAGATGTGGAGATTTGTTTTTGTTGGCTTTGATCAACCAGTTTGTTATATTTTAGTTTTCAATAACAAGAGACACCTAAAACCATTTTTTAAAGCTTTATTATTGAAATTCCTGAATGGGAAAAAAGTAAGACAGATATTCTACCTAACTCCTCTCCTCTCTATCGGAGGAATTACTTTTAATAACTTTAAAATATATAGGCCAAGTCTGGTGGCTCATGCCTTTAATCCCAGCCCACCCTCCCTCCAGCTGAAGCAGAAGAGTCATTTGAGGTCAGGAGTTCTAGACCAGTCTGGGCAGCATAGTGAGACCCCACCTCTTAAAAAAAAATTAGCTGAGCATGCTACTTGGGAAGGTGAGAGGCAAGAGGATCACTTGAGCTCAGGAGTTGAAGATTGTAGTGAGCTATGATCATGCCACTGTACTGTAGCCTGGGTGACAAAGCAAGACCCTGTCTTTAAAAAAATCAACAACGAATTATATATACACACATATATATATATGTTTATATATATTTATATATATAAAACCCAAAATTCCCTAGGAAGGTAACTTCATTGTTAGAAACAAAATACACTTTATAGATTAGTGTAGGGAAAAAAACGAAAGTTGAAGGGCCATTTAAAAAGAGCAGCATTCCCCATCTGTTCTATGTAATTCTAGTGTCGTTAGTATTCCTGGGGGTAACAAAGGCTCCCTGACCAAAGAAGTTTAGAAAATGCTACATTCTATATCCCCCGCCCCTTCATTGTTTTCAATGTATATTAGCATATTTTAGGCTCAAAGGTGTCCTGCAATGGAAATTTGTTTAATTTTGTTTTAAGCCAGCTCTCTCCATATTTATGTAGGTGCAGGACATAGTTTAGGAAACACTAGAATAGAATTTTGGCAATCATTCATTCTCTTTTACCTTCGCTTAATAAATAGTTAATAAAAATTCAGGCCTCTATTATCTCCTGAACTAACTTACACAGTATTTTTGAATACCTGTTACATACCTATAAAAGGCCAAAAAAAGTATGAAACTAAGAATATAGGCAGTAAAAGAATGGAAGGAAGAGAGAAGCAAGTAGCAGCCATTAACTAAAATTAGTAGTACTGATTAGTTTGTAGATAAAGAAGAGAGCTGATGATGAAAAGACCAGATTGGGATAGGGGGTAGACAGACAGGACCTGCATATGAGTCATCACCTGTGGGTATTGCCAGCTCCCAGACCTCAGGACTCATGGATGCCAGCATGCCACACCGAGGGTTGTTGACTGGAATGGTTCAAGATTTTAATAATGTGTCATGGCCACCTAGTGCAGGGTTCACAAACTCAAATTTCTTTAGGACCGTGATGAAGTATACATGCTGTTTTCATACAGAAAACATGAGCTCTGTTTTGCCAGACGTTCTGATTTTTCAAGCAGAGGAAGAAACACAGATGGTCCTGTGGAATTGTCCGATGTTTGAACACTGACTATAGTTTTTGTATTGCTTTGTTAACCAAAACTGGGGAATACTGGGTGAGGACATGGGAACTCTCTTACATTTGCTGATGGTAGTAAGTTGGTATAAGAAATGTGGCAGTATCTAGTAAAATTGAAGCTGTGCAATCATAAGGCCCAGCAATTCCACTTCTAGGTGTATGCCCTAGAGACAGACACCAGCCCTGACCTCCATGTACCATGCTCAAGGAGATGTTTATGGGTGAATATCTGCACTGTCTATAATAGTCTCCTAGGTAAGTGACAGAGAAGTACATATAAAATGATTTATATAAATTTTATAAACAACATTAAAATAGTGTCTGTGTTGTTTATGCTTATACAAATATATAGTAAAAGTATAATATGCAGGTAGAAAAGAGATACAGCAAATTCAGAATTGTTGCCTATAGGAAATGGGGGTAGAGAAGCTATGTGCACTAGGAAGCCATTGAAGATTTTAGGCAGAGAAGGGGCATGGCAGGATCTGATCTGTTTTTGAAGGTCACTCTGGCTGCTGCATCATAGGGGAACAAGAGGAGAAGTGAGGAGAGTACTTAGAAGGTTTTAGTCACAGTAGTCCTGCGCCCTGGTGGGAGAGAGGTGGCTTGAATTCCAAATATAGTGGAGATTTTCTCAACCTTGGCACTGTTGACATTTTGAGCTAGGTGATTCTTTGTTGTGGAGGCTCTCCTGTTGCACCCCATGACTGAGAACCTCTAGCCTAAGCTGTATATTGGGAGGTTAAGAGTAAAAATTTCTAATCCATTTTTAAGAGGAAGAGATCAGATAGAGCTTGAGTTAGTGGGAAAAGAATTAGTGGAGGAGGTGAGATTTGAGGTGATTTTTGCAAGAGAATGGAACAGACACAGTCATTCCAGTGACACTAAACCTTGACTATTTTAAAACTTAACAAAAGCTTTTCTTTAATCTTATGTTCCCCTGCTCCCACTTCTTTGTAAATTCTTGTGAGAGAGCTGTATATAGGCTCTTCACTTCTCTAGCATTTAGTTGACTCAACAACTCTATTGCTCACACCAGGGTCCTTAGTGACTTCCTAGTTACCAAACCCAATGGAATCTTTCCAGTCCATCTACCATTGACCTCTCCACCCCATTTGTTTTCCATTTTTAAAATGATTTCCTCTTACACAGTCAAAAGTACAGATCACAATGTATGTTGAGATGTTAATCTATATGTTGATATACTTTGAAAAATTGTACATCCTTTGTATCATAGGGTATTGGACAGCCATTACAATGTGGAGTATTATCCATGTTCTGTAAAAGTGAATTGTATGTATTAAGTAAGAAAAACAGGTTTCAGGTCCATGTAGTTAATATACTCTCCCCTGTAGTAACACACATATATATATTCATGAACATCAGTTTAGAAAAAGGCTGGCAGGAAATGCATTGAGATGCCAGCTGTCATTTTCCTGACAGTGTGTTACTTTTATAATTGAGGCAGGGGGCAGCGTATTGAAAACATTGGTTTATCTAGTTTCCCCTCTGTTCTCTTCCCTCTGTGTGCATTCTCCATGGATGATCTCATCCGTACCCTACACACCAAGGACTCCAAGTCTAACTCGACCAATCGAGTCCTCTTTCAGACTGACTTTTAGACTTGCATACCTATTGATCTCCTAGATAAATCCACTGAGATGTCTGTCCCATGAACATCTGTCAAAATCAACATGTCCAGAAGTGAAGTCATCGTATTCCTTATTACCCACTAGCTGTTTCTTTTACCCTCCCTTTCCCAGTCACTGGCACTCCATATCTATCCTGTCATCCAAGCCAGAAACAATCCTATAAGACTCTTCTCCCATTCCCTCCACATCCAATCCATATCCAAGATTTGTGGCCAGGCACAGTGGCTCACACCTGTAATCCCAGCAATTTGGGAGGCCGCAATGGGAGGATCACGAGGTCAGGAGTTCGAGACCAGCCTGTCTAACACGGTGAAACCCCGTCTCTGCTAAAAATACAAAAATTGGCTGGGCGTAGTGACGCATGCCTGTAATTACAGCTACTCAGGAGGCTGAGGCATGAGAATCGCTTGAACCCAGGATGTGGAGGTTGCAGTGAGCCAAGATCGTGCCACTGTACCGCAGCCTGGGCGACAGAGTGAAACTCCGTCTCAAAAAAAAAAAAAGATTTGTAAGCTGGTTCTACCTCTGAGTACACCCTGCAGCTCTCTCCTTCTGCCATTTTCACTTGCTGCCACGTAGTTCAGGTGGTCCTCTCAACAGGATTCCTAGACAAGTCTTCTTGGTTTTTCTACTTCTAGACCTGCTCTGTCTATTGCAGTAGCCACTAGCCACGTGTGCCTATTGAGCACTTGAAATGTGGCTAGTTTAAATTGAGATGCGTCATAAGTATCAGATATACCTCATTAATATTCATACATTGATTACATTCTGAAAGGAAAATATTTTAGATGTACTGGATTAAATGAAACATTAAGATTTACTTGTTTTATTTTAGGGGTTTTAAAAATGTGGCTACTAGAACATTGAATGTTCTCAGAATGGTGTATATGGCTTACATTATATTTCTATTGGGCCGCACTATGTCTAAGCAGCCATCCCCCCTTTGATTTATCCTCCACACTGCTGTCAGAATTATCTTGCTGAAAAACAAAGTCCCTGAGCTAAAAATTCTTTGAAGTCCTTTGGGATAAAGTTTAAAATTAGCTTAACACACCATGCCTTCCCTAAAGGCATTCAGTTTCAAAAACTTTTGAAACACTGTGCTGTCCACAGTGTCCGGTTAGATTCAGCTGGTAGGTTGCCAGCTTCCAACCCCTGATCTCAGGACTGTCTGTCATCTCTCTGGCACCTCTACCCTCAAATATTTCAATACTTGTTAGACAATTGATGCACTATAAATAGATTGAAGTGGAGTTGAGCATATGAGTAAGTACCCTGTATCAATTCTATATTCATGCTACATAAAAAGTTTTATACAGACCCTTAAGGGACAGCTACATTGCTAATACTCTGTTGAAAGTTATCTACTGAGCTGTGCACCTCTTCCTAGTAGGCCATATGTGTTAGTGGGCACTCTGAGGAGATTGAAGTAGCATCGAGGACCCAGCCCTCACTAATAGCTGACGGCGGGTGAACCAACTGGGAAAGGAAACCTTCATGTGTTGACAATATCAGAAAGATTCTATGGAAAGCTACTAAATTTGAAAAATCCATCCTTAGGAGATAATCTTTCTCTTGGAGTGGGGGGATTATAAACAGGAGGATGATAGGTAAAATGGAAAAATTTTTAAAAAGCTCAATTCATAGGAGGATGTTGGATAAAATGACCCTCCAAAAAAGGAGTTCCGAAATACTAAATAAACTTAAAACAGATGTATCATAACAATATTTTGACTCCAAAATATGTTTTATATGTCCATAAGTGTGTGTCTAGGATGGCTGACAAACTTAGAGAACCACATCTGAGGTATTTACTAATGAGAACATTGACTAGGTTGTATTCTAACCAGCACAATTTGATACGTATGTAATGCCAGAATAGCCATGAACAAGGCAGAACTAAAGTTATTTTCAGATACTGAAATACTGTTTTTACTTTGGTTCTGATGTTGAACCACAGAGTTAGAGGCTTAATTTTTTTTCTATCAATATATTGCTCTTATTTTTTCTTCATAGGACCTTAATGTTCTGCATGTTTAGTGAGGACATTTCTACTTCCAGTGTAATAGCACCATGCTTTTAGAGATGCACTTGCTAAACGTTTGCAGCTAGCTATTCCTTTCGTGACCTTGTGACTGGGGCTTCCATAAAGATGCACTCCTGCGCAACTCCTTTCTTGCCTTCCACTACAAAACTGTAAACTCAGGGATACTAGTCTGGTTTGCTTAGTCAGTTTCTGCTCTTTTTCACCATCTTGCTTGGATGGGGTCCCTTTGGTGTCTAGAGCTCTCCTGCTACCTTGCCTCCTTCTCGACCTCTAAAATAAAGGGAAACCTTCTGTTTGTACCATTCAAAAACTGAAAATACTTCTTTTTTGATGTGTTTATATTATTCTTTCCAGGGTTATTTGTATTGTCAGATTTAACTTGCTGTGTTTTATGTGGAAATAATACCAAATATGAGCAAGTAGATGATGGGTTATATTTGGAGCAGGGGTACTTTCCTGTTGTTCCTAAAATCACATATACACAAAGTTGTCCTTAAGGTCAACCCTAAAAGCACACCTAATTTATTTCCTCTTTGAGTTCCCACAGAAAAGACCTTCTTTCTACTTCCTCTTCTCCCAAAGTAAGCAGGACTCACTAAGATTCTTGGCTGTCTCTGGAACCAAGAATGGGTTTCACCTGAGCTCAGGCATCCCTCCAACAGAGAGATTCTCCACTTCAAATACCCAGTAAAGCGTAACGTAGGAGCTTTTTTAAAAAACCCGCCTAAGCCAGTTAAAGCTGACTCTCTGAGATGGACCCAGGCATCAGTGTAATTTCATCCCAGCATACAGCAGCAGTTGAATACCACTGCTCGAAAGTCTTACCCACCTTCATGCCTGAAGCTTGTTCCTAGGCTTAAAGTTTTTGAGAATACGGCCATTAAGTTCCATAGGGGAAAAAGCATTGTAATATTAGTCATGACAAACTATAATGCTACCACCTGCTGACAGCTGCCATTTATTGATCAGTTCTGTGCCAGGCATTCTACTATTTCTCTGTGTAATCTTTATGTTTTTACTGCATCTTTATGTATATATATATTTACTTTTTATACTTTACTGTGTTTAATCTTAACTATGAAATGGGTCTTATTACTATTTCACAAAGAGGAAAAGGAAATGTTAAAGAGGATAGGTGATGTGATCAGAATCGCACAACCAGTAAATGCGGGGAAACAGTTGATAATGATATTGATCACATGTTAGATCAAGAACAAAGAAGCGAAAAACCGTAAAAAAAAAAAAAAAAAATAGTTTGACTGTATACTAATTACAGTCAATTATACCAACAGTTTACCATTTGTGCCTAATTACAATATAGCACAATAATGATTATGATTATAAATACCATTAAACAGATATCGTGTTAACTTGGGCAAATTTCTTTTGATTACAGAACAGCTTAAATCTTTATTATAAATAGGTGTGGAATGAATAGCTAATAATCATAACTAATATTTTATTGAGTGTTTATGTTTTAGGCATCACAGTAAGGATAAGGACTTTGTGTACATTTTGTTTAACCTTTAAAAACTAAAACTCTGAGGTTGGTACTATAATTATTATTAGAGGAGAGGAAACTAAGGCTTGGAGAGGTTGAATAACTTACTTGGTAAATGGCATATCCCGACCTTCTACTCAGGGTTGCGGGACTCCAATGCTTTTCACTATTCCATCTCCTTATGTAATATGCTGCAAATTCATAGGACTGTTCGTGTTTGCTCAGCCTTTGCACTTATTACTAATGTGGGCTGGTTATCTATTCAAAACTTTCAACATGACTTGTGAGATGGGTATAATTATTTTAAAAGTCTACAAGAGTTTCCTTCTAAGCTATTAATAGTTTTAATTTTGAATATATATAATGGTAACCCCATGAAATCTCACTACTATATAAGAACAGTCCCAATTTAGTTATTCTCCTCTCCCTTCAATGACATAAAATCAAACTATCCTCTTAAATAATAATAATAACAACTTTCAGGGTCATCTTAGTTCTTTGAACTGTGGGTTTTATTAAGGAATAATATAATCTGTGCATATTTAAAATAATCATTTTGTATTAAAAACTGACCCCAAAACATACACACAGAGATGCCTGATTAATAACAAACATTATTATGAAGTGTTTTAGGTGGGAGGCATTCAGTTCTAAAGATTATATACAAAATAAACCTGAACCTAGATGACCTTCAATAAAATATCAGTATACTAATATGCCAAGAAACTCAATGGCATGTCTGATTCCAATTAATCATGATGAAAAAAGAGCCATCTTGCCCTAATTCTTGCTCAGAGCAGTCACACAGGGTTGTAAGTGATCTTCTTAAAAGACCCTTTGTCTCATCTTTGTCAAAATCCTCTTTTAGGGGTTACATCTGGTAGAGAACCCATAGATTTGGGTGTCAGAAAACCTGGATTCCTGTTGTAGTGTCTCTATGAAGTTTCCAACAGATTACTGTGCTGTGAGTTTTCCAATCTTAAAATAGGGATAAAAATTCATTTTTCAGCATTTCTCAAAGAGATATTGCAGAATCAGTAATAACTTGGTAATGTTTTAGTAATGCGTGTCCTTTAGAGAGTAAGTATGTAGACTAAATAAGATACATGTACATAGTTGAAATCCAATAAATGCGACTCATTTGATATATTATGGTAAGTCTGTAATAATACGGAACTCTTATTTGTAATCATATAAGGCATCTATAGAACGTTTTCAAGAATTCCTTAAAAACAAAAGGCAACTGATGTACTGTGTCAGCAAAATCCCATCTTTAACCACTTAGAAATAAGTTATACCTACTTTTTCTCCCAAATTGATAACTCCCTGCCAGTCTGTTTTGGCAGCATAGAAGTTGTTTTCAAATCACTAAAACCCTCATGACCTAAAAGATGTGAAATTTGAAGGAGTTTGTGCTGCCATTACTCTTAAGGTATTCGCTAGGTGCTAATTGAGTCAAGTTTGTTCTGCATTATGGTCTAATGCAGGCACAATCAAGGATCAGATGTCAGGGTGTCAGATAGCAGGAAATGCTGATTGATGGGAAGCTGGGGAATGCAAGCTCTACCCAAAGGCATTAAAATTCTTGAAAAATAGTTGAACACCATTAACTATACAGACACACCTTCTAGCTAGATTCTACTGAAGATCCACCAGTTCACAGACTTTCAGCTAATAAATGTCTTATGATCATTAATTCTACCCCCAAAATGGAAATAGTCATATACCACTTCATGCTTTTTAATAAGTTGATTATATGTAAAGATTTGAGTTTACCAGGAAGTTTACAAAATAAATTATAGTTATTAGAGTTCAAATAAAAATGTTTTTATGACAAACAACTAAAGAGTGAATTTCTCTACATGAATTCTGATGTTCTTATATACATCCTAGAATTCTTGAATTGTATAAAATGTTATCCTGACATTTATATGTCTTAATTTAGCTTACTGCCTTGTGCAGAGCACACAAGAAGTATTGAAATTAGGTAGTTGACACCAAATAAATACTTAAGGCTCTTTATAATACATTATTAGGGAATCTGTCATTTCAAGTTATGGACCATATTAACAAATACTGTGTATTTTGAAAGGCACTTGACGCCAGTCACATTCACCTAGAGTAATTCTGAGTAGTTCCTCACAGATTCCACGGGGAAAAGCCTATGGTTCGAGTCTCATAATTCCATAGGCAATTAATGTATCAATAAAAGAGCATAACCATTTGTAACTGTTCTCAGTCAAGTACCTACTATGTGCCAGACACAGTACAGGCTCTTTTTATGCATTATGTCTCAATTTTCTCCTGATGCTAATTCTAGGAGGCATTATTGCTATTTCACCAATTGCAGATAGAGAGCCTCAGTGAGATTCCCATGAAGATGGTAAGAAACCTTTCTGCTGCTAAATCCTGTGCTGGTAAGCTATCTATACCATATGTCTATACTTTAAAAAACCGATAAGGACATCAGTGAATGGACTGCAGCAATTAAATGAACCTAGTTAACCTTTTAAATCCCCCTATATCAGATCACTATCGGGAAGGAAGGGCTCGATACCTTAAAATTATCAGTAGAGGGTATGTGCCCCCATTGACCAATCTGACTGGACGTCACACACTTTGGTATCCGTGTACACTGTGTGCAGAATCAGTATGTACTAGAATTATGTATAACAAACTAAAAGCCTACCAGCTATTGGAAAACAGTGACATGCTGATACCAAGGTGGGCTTGGTAAGTGAAGGATCAGCATGTTTTCTTTTCTAAGTTAAAACTTCTGATTTTTCTTCAAACTCTTCTGTCTCTGCTCATGGTCCCTCAGCCCAAATCTGGCTCCTTCTGTGGCCTCCAGATAGAGTTAGACACTTCCTCACCTAGCTGTTTGTATGTTTTCTCACATGTATTTTTTCTTATGCATCTCTCTTCCACTATATGCGAGTTCCTTGGAGCCAGAGCTAATTGCTTTTTCATCCTTGTGTTGCTAAGCACTAAATCCAACAGTGTGTCTGATGGTGGCTGACGAATGAATGGATAAAACCAATAAAACTGCCTGACCTCATCACTATTACTCCCTCCCATCTTTTAGTTCTTGACTAGTCAGAAGGCCAGGTTCTGTGGCTGAGCTCGTAAAAGTTCAGCTGTATTGTAGAAATACACAGATACACAAATAGTGTAGAAATATACAAAGCCTTTGCTTTCATGGTTTTGAGGAAAGGAAGAGGTGAGCAGTTAGCCAAACTCTTGGATTAAAAAGAGCAAGAAGAGTGATTCCAGGAAAGTTTTCTTTTTCACCTGTATGTTTTTGCAGCTTTTTTCATAGTTTTCAAAGTTGTGGAACCCTCTCCTGGTGTTAAGAACCTGCTTTGGTTCTTAAAATAAATAGAGGTATCAAAGACTCCTCTTGCTTCAATATTTTCACCTGTGATTGACAATTCAAATATGGAAAGCTTCTGAAACTGTCTTTAAGTAGCTTCATAAGATGACAAAAACCCTATATTTAGTAATGTCTAACTGAAGTTTGTTTTAATGATTTAGAAAATATCCTAGTATTCATTATCATAAAGTGTTTATTTTGCAGAGTTTTTATTTGAAAAACTAGCAACTCTGCCTTACCATAGAAATACATCTTTCTTCAAGGTTTTGAAAACATTTTGGTTCTACATATTAGACTTTAACTCTTGAATGCTAACCCTGCCTAGTAATAAAACATATTTTTTTTTCCAGTGCCACTTAATGGCAAGTCTCTTCAAGTTTCTCAACAGACAACTGCTCTAAATGTACCCGAGGTACATTCTCATTTTCTAGAGGGGGAACAGGAAAAATTCCACTGCTACCATCCACCCCTGTCATCCAAAAGCAAGTTTATTAGTGAACTTCAAGTCAGCATTCTAACCCTACTGTCTGGTCTCTTTCACTTTTTTATCATTTTGGGTTTATCAAGTCCTTTTTTAAGATTAGTATGAAGAATACTTAATGTTGTAAAAGCTACATGGATGGTTTTGACATCAGAGTTGCAAAATATGTTTTAAAAGGATAACAATATCTGAGTACATGTTTGTAAGAGCAGCTAGATAACATGGCAAACTCTGACAGCAATCATTTCTTCACTCCTGCCCCATTTTTCCTAAGCAAATACACTTAGGGTGCTCTTCAGTGGTAGTGTATATAAAGGATGGTCTCCAAAAAGAGATTGGCAGCTTTAATTTGTTTGATATGTGCAATCATGGTCCGTGTTAAATTCAAAATGCTTGTCCAATCAAGGATTCAATATAGAAAAGAGGCAGTAACAAGCATGCTGCACACTGTAATAAAGAAATCTGTTGATTGAAAACAGTTTGTATATTTTGGAAATGATAGGGAATGTAATTGGTAAGAAAGAAAAGGATAGGGCTTCATAAATAATGGGAAATAGAGCATATTTTTTACTGATAATACTAACTCAATTTAATAACATTCTGGTGTTGAATTTTTGTGTGCCAGAAAATAAGAAAGGTGGGTTCTTTTTTGTTACTCTAAATGTCATGATTAATGGGGTGACCTTTTTTGTTTTAGTGTCCATCGAGAGTAGCTTTGACAGGTTGAATCTGAGGCAGTAGTGGGTGATACGTTCCAGTTCTTTGAGAACTTTCACAGAACATTTTTCTTTTGTTCTCTCATGCAAGAAGACAAAACAGTTTTAACTGGTTTGTTTTTTTTTTTTAGGTACAAGTACTACGTGAATGCATTTCTGTGGTAAAAGATCTAAACAATAGAGAAATATACAGATATACAGAGCAAAGCCTGTATACTTTTCGTACATAGATATCTGGATAGAGATTTGTATGCTGATTGTTTGAGGAGCTGTAATATTAAGAAATTGAGGCTGGGTGCAGTGGCTCACGCTTGTAATCCCAGCACTTTGGGAGGCTGAGGTGGGCAGATGGCTTGAGTTCAGGAGTTCAAGACCAGCCTGGGCAACATGGTGAAACCCATTTTCTACAATAAATTAGCCGGGTGTGGTGGTGCATGCCTGTAGTCCTAGCTACTTGTGGGACTGCAACAGGAGGATCGCTTGAACCTGGGAGGTCGAGGCCGTAGTGAACCGAGATTGTGCTACTGCACTCCAGCCTGAGGGACAAAGTAAGACCCTGTCTCAGAAAAGAAAAAAAAAATAATAAGAAATTGGATTTTACTATTCATGTCATTCTCAAGCTTACTTAAGACTAAGACCTCACAGATACAAAAACATATATAAAGTCACCCTGGAGGGCTGCTATTAGTGGCTGTCCACTAGAAACATGTTGATGTGGACACCACTAGCCGTGCCTGGGGTGGGTTAGCTGGGACCCTTTTCACCAAGCACCACCCCAGGTCACAAGTGTCCCTTTGGAGCTGCTCAGCTCAGTTGGCCAGTATCCAACTTTGTCCTCTCTGAAGAAAAAAATCAACAATTTAAACAGCAACCACAACTAAATACACTTAATGGTCCTTTACCTGTCCTTTTTTCCTGTTATTTAGTTCCTTTCCCCATTAATTTAAAATTCTGCATCTAGACTTAGCACTAGTAATCTCATCTTGTACAAAAATCCAACTATTCAGAAAGTTCCAACTAGAAATTTTCAGTGCACCATAGTGACAGGTATTCATAATGATGGAATACTATCTAACTCATAAAAGAGATTGTGTAGAATATAGTTTTGTTATTAATTTATGCTACTTTATTAACATTTTAAAAAGTGGTCAACAGTCCTTTATTGCCTTCCCATTAACCATCATGTTGAGGTAACCATAATACCCAGTTCCCTGCATCTGTTCTAAACAAACTGAATTTTACTAGATAAAAAATGAAATTACTAATAAAAGTTTAAGTGATACATTTAGCATACATTGTCAAATTAAGCATTGGCTGTAAGAAGAATCCGTTGTATTGGTAAGCTGTTTTTGTGTGAGATTGCATTTCTTCTTCTCCAAGCATCTAGCAATACAGCACTTTGGATTCCAAGTTCACCAAAATTTCCCCCTCTATTCAATTGCGTTAAACATGTATTGAACATCTTCTCTATGTCATGCTTTCTAAGATGCAAATAAGTTAGTATCCTTGTACTCTAAGAATCCATAATCTAGCAGGGCGTGGTGACTCATGCGTGTAATCCCAGCACTTTGGGAGGCTTAGGCGGGCAGATCACGAGGTCAGGAGTTCTAGACCGGCCTGGCCAACATAGTGAAACCCCGTCTCTACTTAAAAAATACAAAAATTAGCTGGGTGTGGTGGCACACGCCTGTAGTCCCAGCTACTCAGGATGCTGAGGCAGGAGAATTGCTCCCAGAACCTGGGAGGCGGAAGTTGCAATGAGCTGAGATTGCGCCACTGCACTCCAGCCTGGGCGACAGAGCAAGACTCCATCTCAAAAAAAAAAAAAAAAAAAAAGAATCTGTAATCTAACGGCAGAAAGGGGGCCTGCATAGAGGAGGCGTTCTTAATTCTGTTGAGGTGGCAGAACCCTTTATCTCCCACTTATAACAGTGTGCCAGTGGTGAAAAAAGCAAGGTGAGAACAGTGTGAAGTCAGGGATAAGAAAGGAGGTATCCCTATGCACCCCAGGAAAGCACCCCTAATGATAGAATTTTTCCCTACGGGGAAAAGGTGAACCAAGATACCCTGCAATTCTACATCTGGAACAGTACTCTTCTGAACTTTTTTTATTTCATACTCTAGCTTTTTTTTTTTTTTTTTTTTTTTGGCTAAAATCCCTGATATTTATATATGTAATTGTAGGTATACAGGTAATTTGAAAGAGCACTAATGTACTCTTCCTGTGCAAGATATCCTGTAGAACATACGCAAAATACGCATTTTTTCCCTTCAACTTCTATTTTAAGTTCAGGGGTGTATGTGCAGGATTTGCATATTTGTTACATAGGTAAATGTGTCCCATGGTGGTTCACTGCACGGATCATCCCATCACCTAGGTATTAAGCCCAGGATCCATTAGCTATTCTCCCTGATGCTCTCCCTCCTCCCACCTCAACCTCCTCTGACAGGCCTCCCCCCAGTGTGTGTTGTTCTTCCCAATGTGGCCATATGGTCTCATCATTCAGCTCCCACTTAAAAGTGAGAACATGCAGTGTTTGGTTTCCTGTTCCTGCGTTAGTTTGCTGAAGATCATGGCTTGCAGCTCCATCCATGTGCCTACAAAGGACATGACCTCGTTCCTTTTTTTTTGGCTGCATAGTATTCCATGGTGTATATGTGCCACATTTTCTTTATCCAGTCTATCACTGATGGATGTTTAGATTGATCCCACGTCTCTGCAAACATAAAGACAAATGGAACAGAATAGAGAACGCAGAAATAAGACTACACACCTACAACCATCTGATCTTCGACAAACCTGACAAAAGCAAGCAATGGGAAAAGGATTCCCTATTTAATAAATGGTGCTGAGAGAACTGGCTAGCCATCTGCAGAAAATTGAAACTGGACCTTCCTTATACCATATACAAAAATTAAGATAGATTAAAGACTTACATGTAAAACCCAAAACTATAAAAACCCTGGAAGAAAATCTAGGCAATACTATCCTGGACATAGGAGTAGGCAAAGATTTCATGATGAAAATGCAAAGGCAATTGCAACAAAAGCAAATATTGACAAATGAAATATATTTAAACTTAAGAGCTTCTGCACAGCAAAAGAAACTTATCATCAGAGTAAACAGACAACCTACAGAATGGGAGAAAGTTTTTGCAGTCTATCCATCTGACAAGGTCTAATATCCAGAGTCTACAAGGAATTTAAACAAATTTACAAGAAAAAAAAATTAAAAAGTGGGCAAGGACATGAACAGGCACTTCTCAAAATAATACATATATGCGCCAAGAGATAAATTCTTAAGTGGATGTGGTTGAGAAAAAGTATTCTTTAAATATCAGCGTGTTTTTAATGCAGGCTTTTCCCCCCACCCCCAAGAATCTTTAAAAAGTCCATTTTGAGATTTTTAATTTAGTTAAAACTAACTTGATCTTGTTAAAGCCACATACCTGTGCAAACAGAAACTTTGCTATATCCCACTGGAATGAAAGTGAACCTGCCCAAGAGGGGCCCTCTATCAAATCCTTGCCCATGGAACAGGGTAAAAAACACAAGAGAAGAGGATACCTTCTAATTTGAGCTTCACATGCAGCATCTGACACTCAAACCAAGTAAGGTGGGGCCAGTGTCCACCCAACTAGCAAATATTAGTATATCTCAGGATCTATGTTTTAGATTTTAAAATTTTTTTAAATAAAACACAGATGTATAAATTAGTCCAGAAGGTTTGTGATCCTCAGTAGCTGTCCTGTGATTTCAACATATGTCTTCCCTGGTCACTAGAGGCAAAGGGTCAAATGAGCACCACTTCAAAAGGGTGACCACAGGAGAATGTCAATGGGTCTGTTCAATCTTGAACCCTCTTCCCAAAGCTGGGAGGGTATCTGTTTGCTTTAAATCCTGTGAAGCCAGGAATGCCCCTTACACCTGACATGCTTACAGTACAGACTGTCATGTACATGGACCTCAGTGAATGAAACCTGGGTGTCCATATCTTACCTGCTGCTCATCAAAACTGCAAGAAAGAAAGCCTCTTTTGATGAGCAGATGTACTCAAACTACCTCTACCAGGGTATATTCAGATTAGTGGTTTTATCATTTCCAAGGAGATAAGACAGTGAGTGACATGTAGCTAGTGCAAAGCAATAAATCATAGCATGGGCAGGGCAGGTTTTGAGAGTTATTTGCCTCACGCTGTCCCCTGGCACTTCTACCCAGCTGTTGAAGCCATCATGGCAGTGCTACCAACCTCCACTCAACCAGGCACCTGTGAATCTATTTTCACCCCTCGAAACACACACACCCATACAGATAGGCATTTAAGCAACATGAGGACTGACTGGATGTTTTTATATTTACTAATCATGGAAGCACTATCATTATAAATGAATCAAAATTTTCATTTCCATAAACATAGTATGATTTAGAGAGTGTAAAGGATGAATTTATCTCCCTGGCCTAAGTATCACCTCACTAATATGTGGACCAAGATATTATTCAGGATTTTAAAGATAGTTAGAGGGGGGATTTCATGAAAAAGGAATGGATGTGGAGGATTTTATTTTATTTTATTTTTGGGACCAAGTTTCACTCTTGTCGCCCAGGCTGGAGTGCAGTGGCACGTTCTTGGTTCACTGCAACCTCCGCCTCTTAGGTTCAAGCAATTCTCCTGCCTCAGCCTCCCGAGTAGCTGGGATTGCAGGTGCCCACCACCACGCCCAGCTAAGTTTTTTGTATTTTCAGTAGACACCGGGTTTCGCCATGTTGGCCAGGCTGGTCAAGAACTCCTGACCTCAGGTGATCCACCCTCCTCGGCCTCCCAAAGTGCTGGGATTACAGGCATGAGCCACTGGGCCTGGCTGGAGGATTTAATTTTTAAAGTTGCTAGAACCTGAAAGTTTGTTTAAAATAAAATATTCAGAAGAACTTAGGGGAAATTATGAGTAGGTATTATTATGGTGGTGAATTTTCTGACATCTTTTTCCTGCTCTCTCACCTCTTTCTAAGCACCTGATCTAGTTGGACCACCACCATACCTAGAGTTTTAGATGTCAGAAACCACCAACATTGGATAGAATATGCTCACCCTGCAGTTCCCAAACGTATATACTGCACAAGTCTAGCAACCTGAACTGAGAAAGGACCTCTTTCTTGTTCTCTGTTCCAATTCCAAGTCCCGGGAAAAGGCTGTCTGCATCACCCAGTATAGAATAGCTGCTTAGGGGCTATACACTGTGGACGAGGAAGGGGACCAAGAGTCTGGGAGAGGTTTTCCATAGACCTGGCTGTCACAGGTTTGCAGAATACCCTGCTTATCTAACCAAGGTCTGGATAAATCCCTTGCTACTTGAGCTCTGACAAGATGAGAGAGTTTTTCAAATAACCTTTCCTGAGAAGCTAATGAATCTATAAAAGTCAGCAGGCTTATAGGATGAGTTCCACTTTTTTTCATCCACAATTAGCTTGCCTGTTGATAATTAACCAGCATGGTTGACAAGGCACCCCAGTTCCTGACTTTTTTTCCTTCCATTATCCAATTCTGGCTCGGATATTGGAGAAGGGACCCTAGACAAAGAAGCTCAGCCTTTTGGCTGAGGAAGATACGGGTAAGGTATGTTGGCAGATCTGGTGCAGTCCGTGATCATGTTAAAAAACATCTTCCAGCTGGGCGCGGTGGCTCATGCCTGTAATTCCAGCACTTTGGGAGGCCGAGGCTTGCGGATCACCTGAGGTCAGGAGTTCGAGACCAGCCATGGCCAACATGGTGAAACCCCGTCTCTACTGAAAATGCAAAAATTAGCTGGGTGTGGTGGCATGCGCCTGTAATCCCAGCTACTACTTGGGAGGCTGAGACAGGAGAATCTTGAACTTCAACCCAGGAGGCAGAGTTTGCAGTGAGCCGAGATAGCGCCATTGCACTCCAGCCTGGGTGATAAGAACAAAACTCTGTCTCAAAAAAAAAGAGAAAAGGAAAGAGAGAGAGACAAAGAAAAAGAAAGAGAGAGAGAAAGAAGAGAAGAGAAGAAAAAAGAAAAGAAAAGAGGAAGAGAAGAGAAGAGGTCTTCCAATTTTTGTGACTAGGCCTGAACCTCCTAGATTGTCTCCACTGGCTTCAGGCCATGTCCACTCTAAAACATCTCTAGCCTTCAGGGTCCTATCTTGGCCTTTGTCATGGCATGTCTCCAGAGGGTTCTCCCTCTTCCCAGGGTTACCTGAGTACACAGCCTGCAGTAACCTGCTCTTTCTCTAGGTGCTTCCATTCACCTGAAATGTAGTTATTCTCCAAAGGCAGGCTCTCTTTGTTTATTCTGAACTGGCCTCTCCATAATCCCTCCCCTCCTCGCAATGGGTGAGAGTCTTCCTGGGAGCCACTGACTTTCTTTGGCAACCATCTGCATTGTATTGGTTGCTGTGGACGACCAAAAGCAAACCTGTATGTACTGTTTGCCTAGTTGGACACCCACCCCTACACAAGCTTCCCTTTCTTGGGGGAATGTGTCTAGTTCTCAGCCCATTTTCAGAACAGAAATGTTATAAATTTAATATTTGAACAATTTTTTTCCCCCTAGGCCCAGATTCTCTTGAGTAGCTCATTGTTAATACTTGTTTTCTTTTTCCCATTAAATCACCTACCCAGGAGAGTATTTTGTTTTCTAAAAAATAGTCACTTATCAATTAAATGACAGGAAAAAAAACCCACCCCAGAGAGGAGACCTGGTATTTATTGGACACATGTGAAAAATGAGCCTTTCTAACAGAGGGATGGTCATCTTGTACAAGTACACTGAGGGCAGCTATCCTCAACCAGGATGATTTTGCCTCCCCACCCCAGGGGACATTTGGCAATGTCTGGAGACATTTCATTGTCACAAGTTGGGGAGAAGCAGGAGGGAGGCTGCTGCTGGCATCTAGTGGGTAGAGGCCAAGGCTGCTACTAAACTTCTACAGTGGACACAAGGTAGACCCACAACAAATAATTATTGGCACCAAATGGCAGTAGGTTAAGATAGCAAAGACTTGGAAGCAACCCCAAATGCCCATCAATAATAGACTGGATAAAGAAAATTTGGTACATATACACCATGGAATACTATGCAGCCATAAAAATGGATGAGTTCATGTCCTTTGCAGGGACATGGATGAAGCTGGAAACCATCATTCTCAGAAAACTAACACAGGAACAGAAAACCAAACACCACATGTTCTCACTCATAAGTAGGAGTTGAACAGTGAGAACACATGGTCACAGGAAGGGGAACATCACACACCGGGGCATGTTGGGGGGTCGGGGGCAAGGGGAAATAGAGCATTAGGACAAATATCTAATGCATGCAGGGCTTAAAACCTAGCTGATGGGTTGATAGGTGCAGCAAACCACCATGGCACATGTATACCTATGTTACAAACCTGCATGTTCTGCACATGTATCCCAGGACTTAAACAAGAAAACAAACCCTAATGTAGGGCTAGTGAGATGCGTGTGTGAAATTGAGCTGGTAAGGAAGGGCTTGGGACCACTGTGCCAGTGCTGACGGAATCCTTGATAGTATTTTGTCAAGTTGAAGGACAGTAACAATGATAAATGTAGCAATGCTTTTCTAGACACGAGGGAAATGGCCTTGGTCTTTGCGTGGCTACTTTTTTTTTTTTTTTTTTTTTTTTTTTGAGATGGAGTCTCGCTCTGTCACCCAGGCTGGAGTGCAGTGGCACGATCTTGGCTCACTGCAGCTTCTGCCTCCCAGGTTCAAGCTTCTTCTGCCTCAGCCTCCCTAGTAGCTGGAACTGCGGGCATGCACCACCACACCTGGCTAATTTTTGTATTTTTAGTAGAGATGGGTTTTCACCATATTGACCAGGCTGGTCTTGAACTCCTGACCTCATGATCCACCCGCCTTGGCCTCCCAAAGTGCTGGAATTACAGGCGTGAGCCACCGCGCCTGGCCCTTGGGTGGCTACTTTCATAGAAAGGCAGCTACACTATATTGATATGGAATAGAGGTTTATTGATTAAATAAATTCACTTTAACAATAATAAACTCATTACATGTTAACATAGAAACCTTTTATGAAAATAACTATCTTTCAAAACAAACAAACAAAAATGGTGAAAAGAGCAGCATTGTTTTAAATTTTGGCAAATCTCTTTATTCTCTGGCTTAATAGAAAGCCAGCCTGATTTCTCATCTGCTTCTGCATTCAATCTGTGGTAACATCACACATCATGTAGCCTCTGGAAACTCCACTGTAGACCCATGAGAGAATGAGAGTGGAAAAATCCAGTAATGTCTTCGTATGATTTTGAAAAAGGTTTTGACCTTGAAGACCCCTAAAAGGGTCACTCCAGATATCCCCTGGCCCACACATTGCAAACTGCTTCTCTAGAACTGGGAGATCTGTGAAGCAGAATGGGGAAAAAGTCACATGTTTAATTTCACTACTCTTTAACTAGAATTTAGCACTCCCTTCAAATATGGACGGAGGCCTCAGAATACAGTGGTATTAGCAGTATCTGACTTCGTTTACAGCAGTAGACGTCAAGGATATTTTCTGATCACATTACAGTTGTTGCAGATATCTAAACTATCACTTAACATTGCTTTGAAATTTTGTTCACCATAGTGCTAGATCTTGTCTATAATGCCTTAATAAGAAAGTACATACACTACTATACCACAGGTATGTTCTTTAATACCGATAAGTATATTTCAGTGTAATTGCTTTACTTTGCACTCCTATGTTGTTTTATTTGTTTTACCTATTTTAAAAACATTCTGAGATAGGAGCTGTGGATTTTAGTTGACTGCCAAAGGAGTCCTTGGTACAAAAAACCTTCAGAAACCTTACTCTAGAAAGTTACACAGCCAGAAAGGCATGCCTTGGCCATTTTGGGAAAGCAATACAGCCCCAAAGCAAGCTCAAATCAGGGGAATGTTCAAAGAAAGCAAGTTCCATTGCCACTGTTGTCAGCCTGTGTCCTGCCCACCTCTGTATGCACAGCAACAACTTCAAGTAATCACAGTAAAGTGTTGATCATGAACACTCCCAGTTTTCAAAAAAGAGTTAACCACCCTTGTAATGTACATTTTGGATAAAAATTTCCTTTAAAAGTTCTCATTCTCATAATTCACAGTAAATTCCAGTCTTCTCAGCAAACTCAGCTACCCTAAGAGTTCTAGAGCTAAGGTGTTCCTGTCAGTTGATGAAAGTTAATAAAGCTTCCCAAATATTCCTGGACAGACACAGAAATGGACAATGATTGCTTCTAAGAAGAGACATGGGATGGGCGGGAGACTTCTTTGTTGGTTGGTTAATTTTAATTTCATTAGTTAAACATGCACATAATTTGAAGTATCAGAAGATCATATGACTGGTTACATAAAGCAGTCCCTTTCCTTCCCATTTCCCAGTCCTCAAACACAACCACTTGGGACTCCTTCCACTGCTGTTTTTAGTATTCACCTCCTTATCTCTAAATAATAGGCACAGAGTGCATCTCCCAGTAATCTCCTACAATGGGAAAAGAGGCATTAACACCTCCAGCCATGGTCCTCAGGCAGTTAGAGCATGATTCTGGCAGACTGATTGATTGATACCAATAGCCACTATTGATATATACCAATTCTTCCTCTGCTTTTCTAAACCTGCTCTTAAATCAGTTCACACATAACTGGTATCTGAGCTGATGACCCTCGCGGCCTGATGCACAGCTGTTATCCTGGGAATCTTCCTTTACCATCATCTGGGGATTGCCTTCACATATCACTTATTTCAGAGGCCCTGTGCCCTACAGTCTGTATCTTTGTTTACTGTCCCTCTTTTGGGGAGAGGTAAAACATCTCTTCCAGTAGCTTCCTGAGAAAGAGTACTTGGCAGATGAAGCTTTTGAGACCTTGCTTGTCTTAAAATGTCCTTAATTCACCCTCATACTTAATTGATAGATATGGAATTCTAGGCTGGAACTCAGTGTTCCTCATAATTTTGAAAACATTGTTCTACTGTCATCTTTTTTAGTGTTGCTTTTGAGAAGTTGAAAGCTTTTCCGATTCCTAATCCTCTTATATATTTGACCTGTGTCCCTTTTTTTTTTTTTTTTTCTTCCTTGTTAGAAACTTGGAGGATTTCCTTTGCACCCAGTGCATGGGCACATTCATGATGGTGTGTTTTGGTCTGGGGCAGTTTTCATTTATGGTACTGGGTACTTGGTGGGCTCTTTCCATTTGGAAAGTCAAGCCCTCCAGTTCTGGGAAGTTTTCTTGAATTTCTTCTTTGATTTCCTTCCCACCATGTCCAATTATGTTTTAATTTCTAAGAACTAGAATCTTCCTGCTTTTGCAGTATTCCTGTTTTCATGGATGTGATCTGTCAATAACTTAAGATCTCTTCTTGTGTGCTGCTCAGATTCCCCAGAATAGATCCAGTCTCCTCCCTCAAGAGGATTAGCCGGCTTTGGGCATCTGGAACTTGGGGTCTTGGCACAGCATGCCTTGGTGAGCTCAGAGACCCTCACCAAGAGAATAAGCCTTCTGCCAGAGTGGAGGTGGGGGTTTGGGGTCTGTGTCTTGAATATACTTTGAATCAGTCTTCACTCATACTTCCAGAGATAGCTTGGGGCACCAATTCATGAGCCTTTGGGAGTAAGTCATCTCTTGTTTTTCTGCTTGCTAGCTTTTGCTGCCAGTACCTCCACTACTATTTTCCTCTTCCTTGGAGTTTCTTATGCCTTTTTAAAAGTCCCTTACTGTAATTTGAGTGAGGATTTGGGAGTTTACAGAGCAAAATGTGTGTATTTAGTGTGCCATCTGTAACCAGAAATCAGAGAGTTTTCAATGTAGGCTTTTTTGTGTGCATTTTGAATTTTGTCCACATTTTTGTACTAGGAATTCAATATTTGTAAATCAAACTTCCATCTTTGTTTTTACAGTTAAGAGGGAAATGTCCACTTAAGTCTGTACTATCCTTTGAACATTCAAAGGCCTCAAAATATTTGTGCATTTGGTACCATGTGCCAAATGTTTGCAGGGATCTTTTTTACATATTACCTCATATTCCACCCAGGTCATATCTGATGAGAAAGAGTCCTTTTTTCTTTTTGGTTAGATTCTAGATGATATGCACAATTCAAACTATAAAAGAATAAGTTTGCTAATAGTCATAATAATAGCATTTATTGAACACTAAGCACCAGACACTATTATAAGCATGTTCGGTGTTTTAACTTATTTAATTCTCACAACTACCCTATGAAGTAGATAGTACTATTGTCCCTAAATGATAGATGAGGAAGTGGAGGTCTGGAGAGGTTTAAAAGCCTGCTCAAGGTAACATAGCAAGTTAATGGCAGAGTCAGGATTGCAACCCCAATAGTCTGGCTGTAGAGTACTTTTTAAACATAACTGCTGTGTGCACAAGGTTAATGATTTATGGGTTGTATGAATAACTAAAGATGATGTCCCCACCTTTGTTAGAGATATCTCCAGATTTCTTTAATGGATCGGTTGTCATAACTTCACCAACTTACATCTCTTTTTTTTCCACATAAAACTTGCCAAAATGCCTTCAGACTAAAGGGAGAAAAAATTTAACTGTTTCCTTCAAATAAAATTTTATTAGCAGAGAGCTAGTTGGTATTAAGATCATTGCATGAAGAAAATGTAAATTAGCCACTTACTGTAAAATAGTATTAGAGAAGGCAAGTGATAAACATATCTATTCTTCTTTTTCCCTTTATTAGTAGTTAATAATCAATAAATAATGATTAACATTATAAAAGATTACATAAGAATTTTAGAAGAATTTAGATTTTCTTTACTAGGTAGTCATCTTCATTTTTATAAAACTGACATCAGTGTTAAGCCATTTTTACCACAGGTTAAAATTTGACTGACCTATTATTCTGTTGCTGACTGAGTCATACCAGGTCACTGAAACCTAAAATAAGTATGTTGTAAGCATCGCGTAACAATTATAACCTATTTAGATCCAAGATCCACTTAAGACATGTTGACTTCTTTTCTGCATCACTGAGATGGCCGACACATCCATCAATAATGTGCTGAAGTTCTCATTAGCTCTCTATACAGGGAAGGATGCCAGCAAAATGTACAGAAGTAAATTCACTGGAATCTCTTTGGTCAGAAATTATGACAGTTCTATATGTCAGCCCATGTGTTGCTAACAGATTTTTTTTTTTTTACAAAAATGTGTTTTCTGGTTTGATTTGACCCATGGTTCATCTGAATCCAGGCAATTACACTTATATTAAGGGTTCTGCTGTCCACTTTTTCCTCATCTTGAGAAATGTCAAAAGGCACATATCCTGCATCTAAAGGAAACACGAGAAATAAAAATGGAAACACCTAAAGAGTGCTTTCACCTGCATTAATCAAGGGACAGCTGCTGCCATTCCCAAGGCGCTGCCCTGCAGTTGGCTGAGCAGACCCACATGGGCCTGCTGAATTAAGTCTGAATTAATAGTCAGACTGCGAGTGATGCTGCCTCTGTGTTTAGGTGAAAAGGCCACTTTAGCGAGTATAATAAAATGTATAGACACAGGTCAGACTCCAAGGGAAATTTTGCCCCTTGAGTTTGGGTTGGATAAATGACCTCCAGATCTCTAATATTATGCACTGTGGAAGAGATGTGGACCATGTATTTTTTCCATTTCTTCCCTTATAAGATGGTAATTTCCCCTTAGGGATTTGGGTTTCTCTGTTGTATGCATTAATAGGGAGATGGTGGGGAGAGAGAGAGAGTCACGAATTAAAATCATTTTATGGTAAGTGTCTATGCCTTTTCACCTCTATGCTTCACTTTGTAGAACTCGTCAGGAAAATCATTCAGGTGACGACTATGCATTTTGATGTTAACAGATCCGACTCTTACCGGGTAGACGACCAGTTAACAACATGAAATAAGGCGGTGATGGTTTTTAAAATGAAATAATGTTTAATGTAACCTCGAGTTTCTCTCTGAACTCTGACCACACTGTGGAAACCCCTAGGAGGAGGGGTGCAGCTCTGTCAGGCACAGAATTACACGCAGGGAAGAAAAATTAATCCCAATACTAAGGGAGAAGCCTGTGTTCTCTTGCATGATATTTAGCAGCAAGAGCAAGGAGAGGGATGTTTCTTTCTTTGTGTAATGTGCAGTAGTTACAATAAACACAAGATTTCCAAATCTCAGAGGACTCTTCTTGACAGTTGCTTGATAACAGCTTTTTTCATTCCATAGTTTTGACAGTTTGTGTGTGTTGCCATATCTAGTGTAAACTAAAACATCACTGTCATTCTGTTTTTCTTTTGTATGTGGCTTTTTTTTTCATCTTTAGGATAATGAAAAAGATGGGCTTTTCACTTGTAGACTAGAGTAAGGCAAGTTGTGTGTGGAGATTAACATGTGTTTATAAGTTTTGAAAGATTCAAGTTGACAGCAGAACACTGCTTTAAATAATTTTTTTCTCCATATCGCTTCAGTAAAAGTATAAGTGGGATGTGTAAGTTTTCTCTTAATCTTTTGATAAATAGCAAATCTTAGGCATCTGTGTGGGTACCTATATTATTTATCAGTGGTTATTGAAAACGAATGAATACAATGAATGTCTCTAGAGCTCCTGACTGTGTAGCCTTTGATAAGTGGTAAGCATCCTTATCATACTGTTAACAGGGTCTTGCCCTGGCCCACGTAGGTGCTTTTCAGTCCCTCACTGTGCTTCCCTTCCCTTGATGGATCCCCGATCCCACCCACCTCTGTCAGGTTTATAGCTATGCTACGTTATTGGTTTGTGTCCAAACCAACAGGACGATGTTGTTGTTGCTGTTGTTGATTTATCTGGAGTAACTCTAGAAACTACATTGCATCTGCACTGTTTGAGAGGCTGCAGGGCAGGTGATGGGCCAGAAGCTCAAGTCAGGATCAGAGCAGTCTTTACTCATCAGATGTGAACTCTCAGATTCCCCAAAGTCAGGAAGGGGTCCCATACCTGAGAAACCTTCCCCACTCCAGCCCCAATAACCTTTGATTTGTAGAAGTCTCAGTGAGGTTATTTTGCCATCAAACCAAATTTGCTGTAGCATAGCAAAGCTCCCAATGCCGTCATCTGGCATGTTACAGACAAATTCCAATTACTTTTCTACTTCGAGCTATTGTTAAACACTACAAGCTAGCTGACAGTAAAATTATAAATACAGGTGTTGTCACACTACACTATAATCAGAATTTTAATTTGAATTTTCATTTGTAAAGCCTTTTTTTCAGATGAAAATGGGAATAGAATTAGTTTTATTGACAGTAAAAAGACATTTTGAAAGCTTCCTAAATCATTACCTGTATTTAGCAGGAGGAAAAATTGTATATGTCCATGTAAAAAGAAGAGTTTTATTATCACATATTTACTCATTATATTTGGTGGTAAATAAAACGGGGAAGACATGTTTGACAAATGATTGACGGAACTCACTAGGTTTTTGCTTCATCAGAACAATAGACAGACATAAATATATATTTTGCTTTTGTTTTGTTCTGCTATTACTAATGCAGACCTGTAGACAAAATCTGTTTCTAGCAAATTAAGTACAGCCTATTGGGAGTCTGCATGCAATGCTAAACTTTTTATTTGGCAATTTTCTCTTTTCACCCAGATTCATCATCTGTGGCACTCTTTTTTCCCCTTTTGCGTGGTGGTTGGAGTGGGTTCCCCCTTCTCAAGTCCCTTTTTTTTTCCCTCAAGGCATTTAGTGTCGTGTCTGCCAGATTTCAGTGATGAGCAGCGAATTGCTTTTAAAGTGGGCATTATGCCAGTTCAGCAGCACAATGGAAAACCAATCTTCCACCATTCTACTTTTGATGCTGTTATTGTAGCATTTTAGATAACTGCTGCCACAAAAAAAAAGAAAAAAAAGAAAAAAAGATGTGCTCAATTGCTACCAGTTAGTCAAGTTAAATCCAGAGTAGCATTAAAATTACTCTGAAAACTGTTTGTCAGAGGTCATGTGCCGTCTGTGGCTGCCACACATAGGATGGATGTTCTGTTCAGGTGGGGGTTTTTCCCTTTATTATTACTGTGACTGACCAGCTCTCTAAATAGCCCTTTACTACCTGTTTACTTATTGTCTTCACCTCCCTGTTGAAAAAATGTATCAAGCAGAAATGTTGAAAAGTTTCTTTAAAGTGCTGGAAATAGCAGGAGAGTGAGCTGTTCAGGGTGCTAGAGTTTGTATAGTGTGAAAGCAAAAAAAAAAAAAAAAAAAAAAAAAGTGGGGGGAGAGCAAGAACATAATTCTCTGGTTTCTATAGCAAGATTACTGTTTTCTTCTTTTTATCTTCACTTTTCAACCACTGGGTTCACTGTTCTACTTTTTTTTTTAATAGCACAAATGGAATTTATCCTCTCTCCATCTCAAGTCCCTCCCCTCCCTCCACTGGCTTTGCTTGTGAATGAAAGGGACTCCTACTATGACTATAGGACAGATGGCAGCTGTATATGTTGTATTTGATGTATTTTGGAGTGAGCCATATTTTAAAATTCAAGGCCAATAGATGGGCTATTTTGAGAGTGGCACTAGCGCTATCCTTTAAGCCTGCTCCATTTCCTCCAAATTTATTTAGACTTTTAAAATTATATAAATAACCTATAATCTGTGCTCAAAATAGTTGAGTTGTGATCTTTTAACTGTATTGCATTAATAATAAAATAAACTCTGATTTCTGGGCTGCCTTTCTTCTAAAGAGTATATATTCATTTATCTTTATTGTCTCTAATGGATTTTTCTCTTTTATATTAATCATATCTCTAGTGTTATCAGATTCTGATCCTAATGAAGGCAGGCACTTTTGTCTGTTTTGTCCATTCCTATGTCCCAGGGCTTAGAATAGTATCTGGCACGTAGTAGGCACTCAGTAAATATTTGCTGAATGAATTAATAATTCATGTTTCTATGGGTACATCGAATTGTAGTGTATTTACTTATTTGTGTGTTTTCCTCTCCAGCTAGAATGCCAAACTGTGCTCCTGAAATACAGCAGGTGTGCTAAGGCATTTTTGGAATCCTTTCTTCGTCCCTACCCTATCCCAAATTGTACGTGACACCCAGTTAGTACTTAATAAATATTTGTCGAATAAACAAGTAGAGAAGCCCAAATGCAATTTATTTGCCAATGAAAGATGGTCATTTGGTGGTAGAGATGAGGATAGGTTAATGGCCCATCAATCAGTATTGTTAAGAGTCGCCGGGCGCGGTGGCTCAAGCCTGTAATCCCAGCACTTTGGGAGGCTGAGACGGGCGGATCACGAGGTCGGGAGATCGAGACCATCCTGTCTAACACGGTGAAACCCCGTCTCTACTAAAAATACAAAAAACTAGCCGGGCGTAGTGGCGGGCGCCTGTAGTCCCAGCTACTCGGGAGGCTGAGGCAGGAGAATGGCGAGAACCCGGGAGGCGGAGCTTGCAGTGAGCCGAGATCGCGCCACCGCACTCCAGCCTGGGTGACTGAGCAAGACTCGGTCTCAAAAAAAAAAAAAAAAAAAAAAAAAAGAGTCTCCAAGTTCTTAGCCTTATGTTAATTCAGAGTTCTTTCCCAGGTATCCTATTGGTTTTCTGGGCTTATTGCCAAGCATATTTTAGATCCATATTTTCCTTCAGTTTGCAGTTTAAGAGCATTTTAATTTTTGCTAAAGCTTGCAAAAAAAGGCTCTGATAATGATGCAGTCAATATCAGTAACCATCCCATTTGCTAGTGCCATCTAGATGAATCCATTGTGTAGATCGTCCTGTCTTAATATGGGAGGGAGACTGCTCTGCATGGTGGAATGGCCTTATAGCAGTTAGACCTCTCTAAGCACCATTTGCCTCTTCTGTGGAATTGTGGTTTAGTCATTCTGTCGTGTCCTCTACTACCTGCCTCCCCCAAAACTCCCTGCTTCCATCCGTAACATGAGGACCTAGAGGCTGCTTAACAAGGCCACAGGCTTCAGAGAATTCGGTGACTTAATCAAGAACTGTACTGTGTAAGAGACACACTGCTTTCCCTTTTAATCATTGAGTGTAAGAGACACACCGCTTTCCCTTTTAATCATTGAGTCATAAATGTGACATGGCTTTAAATGGATAGCAACAATTTGCAAATCAATAAGACCCATTTTGTAATTAGCTTCGGACTAAGCATTAAAAAGTATACATTGAGGATTATGGTAGTGAAAATGCCGAACAGTGTGGGGATTCTCTCTTGGCAGCTAAAACTGTGCATATTAAACATACAGAAATGAGGATGGCAAGTTTCAGTTTTACCACAAGGTTATGCATTTATTTGAGAAGAATCTGAGATGTGCAATACAACATTCCCTAATGTGCTCATTTCATCTTCTCTACTATCATTGAACCTTCATCTAAGAAGAGCCAAGGAACAAACTGAAATAAGGATTCAGATTTTTATTAGAGTAAATGTAAACACATGTAGAGAACATTTTGCCTTACATGGCCTAGCATCAACATTTTACACAGGAAAAAAAAATGTGAGTGTGTTTATTCTAGCATCCTGCATCAATACTGGCAAAAATTCTGAAGACTTGAAGTTGCTTGGGCCAAAGATGGAAAATTTTATATAAGAATGCTGAGGAGACCTTTTGCAACTTTTAAAGATAAATCATGCAGGCTGGAGAGTAGGAGAATAAGAGGTTTTTTTTTGTGTGTGTGTGTGTGTGTCCCTTTGCAAAGAGAGTTTAGAGGAAAGAGCATGAATTAAATTTGTGGCATTGTGAAAAGCATCTTTGGTCCAGTTTCCTCATGGCTATGGTGTCTCTTCTGTTTAACTTATGGGACTGTTGTTAGGATGAAATAAGATGTGTATTTTTTGAACCCTCTATACCAGGAGTTGGCACACTTTTTCTATGAAGTCAGATAGTAAATAGTTTCAGCTTTGAGGACCAGTCTCCTTTGCAGCTTTTCAACTTCTCCACCATAGCCGTAGATAACACAGAAACAAATGGGCATGGCTGTGTTCCAATAAAACTTTATTAACAAAAACAAGTGGAGGCCTAGATTTGGCCTTCAGGCCATAGTTGCTAACCCTTACTCCATAATAATGAAAAGCATGAAACATAAAATACCAAATATTCTAATAACCCCCCATTTGGAAGTCAGCCATTGGAGTCAGTACCTGGCCACTCTTGTACAGTATAGGCCTAAAGGGACTGTCTCTTTCTAGAGAAAGCCACTTTCCATTGTTTTTAGTTCAGTCTTCTCAATTTTTCACTAAACCCTCTAGAGAGAATTTAAATTCAGTCCTGCTTGTACAGGTTGAATATCCTAAATCTGGAAATCTGAAGTGCTCCAAAACCCAAGACTTTTTGAGCACCAGCATGATGCTCAAAGGAAACGCTCATTGGAGCATTTCAGAGTTCAGATTTTCAGATGCTCAACTGTGAGTGTAGTGCAGATATTTCAAAATCCAAAACACTTGGTCCCAAGTATTTCAGATAAAGGATATTCAATCTGTATTTATCAGTGGCTTCACTTTGGCCACCCACTGTCACAAAAGCATCCAATCTTTTCTCTAAGAAAGGGTTCCTTCCAGCCAGGCGTGGTGGCTCATGCCTGTAATCCCAGCACTTTGCGAGACTGAGGTGGGCAGATCACCTGAGGTCAGGAGTTCAAGACCAGCCTGACCAACACGGAGAAACCCTGCCTGTACTAAAAATAAAAAAATTAGCTGGGCGTGGTGGCGCGTGCCTGTAATCCCAGCTACTCTGGAGGCTGAGGCAGGAGAATGACTTGAACCCGGGAGACGGAGGTTACGGTGAGCCGAGATCGCGCCATTGCACTCCAGCCTGTGCAACAAGAGCGAAACTCCATCTCAAAAAAAAAAAAAAGAGAAAAAGAAAGGGTTCTTTCATATATATACATATATATACATATATATATATATATATATACATATATATATATATATATATATATATATATATATATATATGGAGAGAGAGAGAGAGTGAGTGAGTGAGTCAGGGGACCAGTAGCTTATACCTGTAATCTCAGCACTGTGGGAGGCCAGGTGTTCAAGACCAGCCTGGACAACATAGCAAGACCCCATCTCCACATAAAAATTTAAAAATTAGCCAGGTGTTGTAGTACATGCCTATACTCCCAGCTACTTGGGAGTCTGAGGTGAGAGGATTATTTGAGCCCAGGAGTATGATCATGCCACTGCACTCCAGCCTGACAGAGTGAGATCTTGTCTCTAAAATATATATATATATATATATATATGGTCACTTTAAAGGTCTGCCTTTGACTTTATTATCACTCTGCTTTCTCAGATTTCTTAAGTCCTTAAATTTATCACCCACTCTTAGATGCTCCACACTAAGTTACTGAGTTCCCTTGTATTTCCACCAGTTATCCAGAGCATTGGCCCTCTCTGATAGGCAACTTCTAAGATGGCACCCAGTGACCATTACTTGTGCACTGGTCCTCTTCCCTTGGGTATGGCCTGGAACAAGTGACTCTCTTACAAAAGAAATACAGCAAAAGCGATGAAATGTCACTTCTGAGATTAGGGTACAAAAGATTTTGACTTCTGTCTTGAGCACTCTCACTCTCTCACTCACTCACTCTCACTCACTCACTCACACTCTCACTCACTCACTCACACTCTCACTCACTCTGAGGGAAACCAGCTGCCATATTGTGAGTTGGGGAAGCTCACGTGATGAGAAACTGGGGCTTCAGTTCAGCAGCCTAAGAGGAATAGCAGTCCACGTGAAGAGAACTTGGAAATGATCCTTGCCCCGTTGAGCACTCAGATCTGAGACAGTGGGACTGATACCTTGATTGTAGCCTTGTGAGAAGCCTGGAGCCAGAGATGCCCAGCTCAGCCATACTTGGATTCCTGTTCCACAGAAACCGAGAAATGTGTTTATTGTGTGTTGTGTTTAACCATCAAATCGTGGGGTGATTTGTTACACAGCAATAGTCCACTAATAAACCCTTTAAAGTGCAATGCCTATTTAAGCTTCTGTTTCTCATAACCTGTTTGACAGTGCCTTGCATGTAGCAGGTTATCCACAGATACTTGTTTACTGATCCGCTTACACTAAATATATAGTCATATATTTCATTATTATTTTGCCAGAATACTGATTTGGCTTAATCAAAAATGTTAATTTTTTTCTCCACAAGGTATGTAACTCAACATCTTGAGGTACAGTATCTGTGGATCCATGATACCCAAGCAGGAAGGGAATGTTCCCTACCCTCAAACAAGTACGGAACCCAAGAAAGGCTGAGTGCCCCTGGAATCGTTGTAGCTTTATCCTTCCCCGGTGTGCAGAAGGGAAAAGGTGTTACCAGAATCTTGCCTTAATGTCAGGATTTGGGAAGGCACGGCCTCTTTTCTACACTCTATCCAGAATGTGATGGTGATCTGGAATGGTAAGGGCCCCACCAAGAAGACCTTATAGCACAGCTGTTACCCTCACCATCCAACTATGGCCTCGCTTTAGTTCCAGCTGTTTATATCAGTCAGAACTGTCCCTAACACAGTAGCATGGGCTGTGAGAACAAGAGGCTAGTGAGGAGGGAAGATACCCAGAGGATTAAGAAGCAACCAAGGCATGGCCTATGTTCTTTTGACTTCATCCCCAAAAGAACAACAGCTTAGCTGATGGTACAGCCTTTGGCCCAAGAAATGTAAAAGCCATTCCTTGGGGTGCCTATTTGCATATTTGCTACACCCTGGGGGCTTTTTTCTTCTCCCACCTGTGGTAAATTACCATGTACACTGGACTATTTGCTGCCTATCTGTTGTCATCATTGTCATCAACTAACATTTGTTGACCATTAACGTGGTCTCAGAAACTGCCTGGGCACTCTAATCCGTCAACCTGTGTATTCATTAAAGTGAAGGAAAATAAGCAGAGGCTTGACATTCAGAAATAAGAGCCCAGAAATGAGTCCAGAATTTCCTATTCTAAAGCCAGTGCCAACTCCCAGGCCACACTCACTGCATTTAATGCATATGCATTTTCTTTTCCTCACATCTGCTCTTCCTTTGCAAGAATGTCCCAGCCTGTGCACACACCCACATCCTGTTACCTCTACAGAGTAAACGATTTCCAGTTCCTGTGGATATTGCATGTCACCACATAGGATTAAACAGCCTGAATTTTTTTATGCACCATGTTTAGAAGCCTTATAAGTAGAGATTAAGATGTTTATCAAGATTAGAAATGCGGCTGGGCACAGTGGCTCACGCCTCTAATCCCAGCACTTTGGGAGGCTGAGGTGGGCAGATCACTTGAGGTCAGGAGTTCGAGACCGGCCTGGTCAACATGGCAAGACCCTGTCTCTACTAAAAATACAAAAATTAGCCAGGTGTGGTGGCAGGCGCCTGTAGTCCTAGCTACTCGGGAGGATGAGGCAGGAGAATTGGTTGATCCCAGGAGGCGGAGGTTGCAGTGAGCCGAGATCCCGCCACTGCACTCCAGCCTTGGCGACAGAGTGAGACTCCATCTCATAAATAAATAAATAGATTAGAAATGGTATGTGAGCAATAAAGATGTTGTGTATGCTTCTTGGATATTGTTGCTGACTCAAGACTTGAAAAGACTGGAGTCTTCAGGAAGAATGGTACTGGTGGAAAACGTTATTTCCATAATATGAAGTTGTGAGGTCATCGAAATCAGACATACCTAAAATTTTTGTAGTCCTGGTTCTCAGTTGAGGGGGGCAGTATAAACTTATCAGAATCTTGGGAATGTTTAAGAAGCACAAACACACACATTTCTCACCTTCCTTTTCCCCACAAAAACCTTTGAGAACCAGGTTGGATGGTGAGCACTGGTTGGATATGTTGACAAACAAACTTCCCAGGATTCAACTTGACTCTGTCCCAACCCCTAACCCCCTGAGCAGCACTGACCTGGGACTAATCATCTCCTTGTCTGTCATGGAATATTAATTGGACATTAAGATGTTTAGATTTTTTTTTTTTTTTTTTTTTTTTTTTTGGTGAGACAGAGTGTTACTCTGTTGCCCAGGCTGGAGTGCAGTGGCACAAT